>NC_037682.1:56983384-57138231 GCF_003255815.1 Theropithecus gelada
AAAAAAAAAAAAAAAAAAAAATATATATATATATATATGTATGTATATATATTTTTAATATATATATATCTTTATATATATATCTTTCAGGCACCAGGCATAGTGACTCATCCCTGTAATCACAGTGACTTCAGAGGCTGAGGTTGGAGGATTGCGTGAGGCCAGGAGTTCGAGACCAGCCTGGGGAACATAGTGAGACCCTATCTCTAAAAAAAATAAAATAAAATAAATAAAAAATCTTTCATTTTTCTCTTCATCATGTTTATGTATTTCTGTACCCTGTTAGACATGTAGAACATATTTATATGATTCTTCATTTCTGGGGCATATTTTTGCAGATTTTGTATGCCCGTTAACTTTTAACTGGTTCCAAGACATTGTGGATTTAGGTGACTTCTTTAAATAGTGTTGGCTTTGTTCTGGCATGCAGTTAAGTTGCTTGAAATCAGTTGAAGCCTTTTGAGACTTGCTTTTAAGCTTAAGTAGGGCAGGTCTGGAGCGGTCTTTAGTCTAGGGATAATTTATCTCTGTTGTCAAGATGAAACCCTTCTGAAAATTCTACTTGCTGCCCTATGTATTAAGATATCTTTCCTCTCTGTCTGGCAGGAATAAGAATTGTTCCCAAATCTTGTATGAGATCTGGGAATTGTTCTGTCTTTCTTTTTCTTGCAAGGCAGTTCTCCTTCCTCTCCCACTCCCAACACGAGCCTTGGATAGTTTTTTTAAAATTAGTTTTTTATTGTGGTAAAATACATATAAAATTGACATTTTCACCTTTTTTTTTTTTTTTTTTTTTTTGAGATAGAGTCTCGGTCTGTCACCCAATCTGGAGTGCAGTGGCGCGATTAGCTGTTATTCAGCTCACTGCAAGCTCCGCCTCCCGGGTTCACGCCATTCACCTGCCTCAGCCTCCGGAGTAGCTGGGACTATGGCGCCCGCCACCATGCCCGGCTAATTTTTTGTATTTTTAGTAGAGATGGGGTTTCACCGTGTTAGCCAGGATGGTCTCGATTTCCTGACCTCATGATCTGCCCACCTCGGCCTCTCAAAGTGCTGGGATTACAGGTGTGAGCCACTGTGCCTGGCCCCATTTTAACCATTTTTAAGCGTATAATTAAGTGGCATTAATTACATTCACAATTTGTTACAACCATCACCACTATTTCCAAAACATTTTTATCACCCCAAACAGAAACTCTGTAAACTTTGCTAGTAACTCCTCATTTTCCCCTCCTATCCCTAGTAAACTTGAATTTACTTTCCATCTCTATGAATTTGCTTATTCTGGATATTTCATGTAGGTGGAATCATACAATGTTTTTTCTTTTGTGTCTGGCTTATTCTAGTTAGCATACTGTTTTCAAGGTTTTTCCAACTTGGGTAGTTTTGGCCTCGCATATGCTTGCATTAGCTCTTAGCCGAGACTCGTGTATCGTTTTGCAGATCTCGGAAGCTGTCTTTTGTGCAGCTCTTTCCCTCAACTAAGCTACACTGCTGGGCTTTTGGGGAGTTTGTTGCATTCTGGAAACTGCTTCTATGTGGTAAACTGGTGCAATCATGGAACTCTTCGTGTTTGCTTTCCCTCTCCCAGGTATTGCAGTGCCGTGTCTTGTGTGATTGTCCAAAAATCATTGTATCATGTGTTTTGTCCAGTTTTCTAGCAGTTTATGGCAGAAGGGTAAGACCTGTCCCCCTGTTATTCTGTCTTGATCAGAAGCAGAACTGTCCTCTGTGTCTGTGGGTGTGTGTAACAGCTTTTATTGAGATGTAATGGCCATACAATAAACTACCTATGCTTAAAGTGTACAATTTGATTTTTATATATGTGCACATCCATGAAACTGTTGCACAATCAAGATACTGAACATATCCATCACCCCTCAAAATTCCCTTATGTCCTTTTTAATGTCTCCATCCTGCCTGTCTCTGCCCTCCTCTGCATTCTCAGGCAACCTCTGAATATGTTTCTGTCACTGTAGGTTAGTTTGCATTTTCTGTGTAAATGGAATCATACAGTACTATGTTGTGTGCACCAATAACTTACTCATTTTTATTGCTGAGTAGTATTGCATTGTGTGGGTATACCACAATCGATTTATCCATTCACATGTTGATGGATGTTCATTTGGGTTGTTTCTAGTTTTTGACTATTACAAACAAAGCTGTTATACATTTGGATAAGGCTTTTTATAGACATATGTATTTATTTTTCTTTGGTGAATACCTAGGATTGGAATTATTCGTTCATAGGATAGATACATGTTTACCTTATAGAAGAGCTGTTTTCCAAAGTGGTTTTACCATTTTCCATTCCCACCCTCAACAAATGAGGGTTCTTGTTGCAAGAACCTCACATCCTCCCCTAATATTTGGTTTTGTCAGTCTTTTAAACTTTAATCTTTCTGGACGATGTGTAGGGATGTCTCATTGTGGTTTTAACTACATTTATCTAATGAGTAATAAGTTTGTGAAATTTTTTATCTGTTCATTGAACACTGATATATGCTTTATAAAGTATCTGTTCTTTTGGCCATTTTTTTTTGAAAACAGGTTATCTTTTTATTTTTGAGTTGTAGGAATTCTAATTTTGGATACAAGTTCTTTTTAGATGTATGTATTATGAATAGTTTCTCCCAGTCTGTGGCTTGCCAGTTACTCATTTTCTTTTTTCTTTTCTTTTCTCTTTTCTTTTCTTTTTTCTTTTCCTTCTTTGAGACAGGGTCTCACTCTGATGCCCAGGCTGGAGTGCAGTGGCACAATTATGGCTCACTGTAGCCTTGGGCTCAAGTGATTCTCCCATCTCAGCCTCCCAAGTAGCTGAGACCACAGGCGTGCGCCACCACGCCTGGCTAATTTTTGTATTTTTTGTAGAGATGGGGTTTTGCCATGTTGCCCAGGGTAGTCTTGAATTCCTGGGCTCAAGTAATCTGCCCACCTTGGCCTCCCAAAGTGCTGGGACTACTGGTGTGAGCCACCATTCCTGGTCACCTATTGATTTTCTTAATGGTGTCTTTTGAGGAACAGAAGTCTTACATTTTGATGAAGTCTAATTTATCAGTTTTTCTTTTATGGCTAATGTTTTGTTTTCTGTGTTCTTTCTAAGAAATCTTTAACTTATCTGAAAGTCATAAAAACATTCTGTGTTTTCTTCTAGAAGTTTTTAGTTTTAGGTTTTGCATTTGTGTATATGATCTATTTCAAGTTAATGTCTGTGGGTGGTATGAGATAGGAGTTGAAGTTCAATTTTTTTCCCCTCATGGATATACAGCTGTTTCAGCACCATTTGTTGAAGACTTTTCTTGTGTTGTTGAATTGCTTTGCCACCCTTGTCAAAAATCAGTTGACTTCTGTTTGTTTTAGTTGATTTGTCTATTCTTATACCAATACCACAGTGTCTTCATTATTGTGGCTTGATAGTGAGTCTTAAAACAAGGTAGTGTGAATCTTCCAATTTTGTTATTTTTCAAGATTGTTCTGGCTTTTCTGGGACCTTTGCCTTTACTGATGTATGCTAGAATCACTTTGCCAATTTCTATAAACTGTGCAGCCAGATTGAGAATCATAGAATAGACCTTGGTGAGTTCATGCCTTGTGATGTGTTTAAGAAGTCATTTTGGGGACCTTCTCCAGATAATATTCCTTGGGAGCACTGGGCTTTATTTGAATGTTTATGTCTTATAACTCCTAAAAAGGAAATTTATACTATACATACTTTTCTTTGGGTCTTTGCCTAGGTACATAGTTTCCTTGTCAACTTTAGTGTCTTTGGTGGAACTGACTTGTTACTGTTCCAATCTTAAGAATATAAATGTTGCTTTAGTACAAGAAAAATAAGAAGGTAATATAGCACATAATCCATTAAAGTCTGTTTACAAAGGATGTGTAAGAGAATACGATTTTTTTCTCTGTGGTATCAGAATCAGTCTTCCTTCTGCTGCATTATATTTCCTAGACAGTTATTAGGGAAATGTTCAGGGTCACAGTTTTATGGAACTGTACTTAGTGAAATATCAAATACTATAATAAATAGCTTTCTTGCTTTTATATTTCCAGATAAACTCAAGTTTTCAAAAAACTTCAAATAGTCTAATTTTTGCTGTTATCTTGAAATACATGCTTTAATAGCACCACACTTATTAGTGACTTTTAATAGTAGAGAGAATTATGTTGCAGTATGTATGATGCTTTCTAGAAGTTGTCTAACCATACTGTGGTATTCATTTTTGTAATTATTTTTGAGTTGTGGTTTTACATATATAATTCATTATCCACAATTTATGATCCCAGTTACATAAATCAGTTCTTTTAGTCTCTTGTAGTAAGTACATGTAAATGTTATGAATAATATTTTGGAGGAACTTTTATGCCATTTTAATGAGTTCATATTTGCATTGAATAACTGAATTGTAACTTGGAGTGTTCCCAGAATAGAAAATGTGAATTACTAAAATGAACTTGGGTACTTCAGGACTGTGATGGAAGAAACTAAGAACTATATTTTATTTAGTGATCATATTGTTTTATGATAAAAACAAGCTATTTTGCTCTGGGTGGCAATTATTTTGTACTAAGGAAGTACCTTGGAATTATAGACCATCCTTCAATTTTATGTGCATTCCTGTCAGCTGAAAATAATTGCTGATTTGGATTTTCCTTGGAAAGAGAGGTGGAGATTATATTATTAACTTTGTAGGGAGGCATTTTTTAGTCATTAATCAGATATATTGCTGTAGAAGCAATTGAATATTGTTTTAAAAAGTTCAGAATCTTGTAATATATGCCCAAAGAATAAGTTAATTATAGAAAAGTGCTACATTGTATGATTCAGATAATCTGAGACTGATGACTAGTTTAGTGTGTAGCTAGGTGCTAATTGTATGTGCTGTGGATATTAAATGTAAAAGGAGTTCAAGCCTGGAAAGATTCACATGGACTGGAGCTGTTAGTTTGTTTTTGGTTTAAAGGATAGAATTTGGTGTTATTCATCAAGCCGATATTGGGACAATGAAAAGACTTCCCAGTATTGCCTACAAAAGGTTATCCAGGTGTAGTTACATGCTTCTGATTTTCCCCGTTGTTCTGTTTATATAGGCATAGCTCATTTATTACGGGAAATGGGAGGAATAGCTGTATTGGTGCTATATTGGTTTGTTATAGCCAATCCCTAAAGAAATGTGTTCCTGTAAAGACTCTTTTGTTTTTCTTTATATCCTTTGAAATTATGATTTGCCTCCAGCCATAATTTCTTGCAGCCACAAATAGTAAAAACTAATACTTTTATAGCACTGAACTGTGTACCTAACTGTGTTCTAGATACATTTCATATTTTGACTAATTTGATCTTCATGATAACCCCATGTGGTAGGTAATATTCATTTTTTCATTTTACAGATGGGGAGCCAGATAAATGTTACATAGCTAGAAAGTGACAGAGGTGAGCTGTGAACCAGAGTCTCTACTGTTAACCCTAGTCGATGCTTGAATTGACTTAAGAATTAAATTTTATTAGTAATGTTTTAAACATTGTTATTATTATTATTATTTTGACATAGGGTCTCACGCTGTCACCCAGGCTAGAAGGCAGTGGCTCGATCTTGGATCATTGCAACCTCTACCTTCTGGGCTCAAGCAGTCCTCCCACCTCAGTCTCCCGAGTAGCTGGGACTACAGGCACATGCCACCACCCCGGCTAATTTTTTAGTATTTTCAGTAGAGATGGGGTTTTACCATGTTGCCCAGGCTTGTCTCAAACACTTCCACAGTGCTAGGATTACAGGCATGAGCCACCACGCCCAGCCTTAAACATTATTTTAACAATGTCATAGGTTAGGCAGTTATAACTGTATTAAAGTCCTGAGAAGCTCACTCAGTAATTTAAAAAATTTCCACTAGAGGTCAGTCTATCACTTGGCAATATAAATATTTTCTGCTTTCTTAGAAGTGCAAAATTTCATTTACTAAATTAAAGAAGTATGCTATGGAAGAGACTTGGGTAGCAGAATAAATTATGAATTGGAAACATAATAAAAAAGTAATCTTTATAGTAGTAAAAGCATATATGACTATTACAAGATGCAATATTGGTTCAATTGACTGTATTTGCAGAATTTAGTTAAGATATCCTATGAGATGCTATCTGGGCATAGGAAAGACTAATGACCCTGATCTTTAGTTGTTGCCTCTAAATGAACCACACATTAAACATTAGACCAATTTTTGTGTTACTAATACTTCAGATTCTTTTTGTTGACTCATTTAATTCAGTCAAGGACTTAAAGTATACCTGGAGAGTAACGAAATAGTGAAAAGATTGAATGTTTACTATTGAATGTTTACTAAGAGATATTCTGATAATTTTAAGGCAATGTGGGCCTAAGATTTTTAAAAAAGTAGTCTAGAGGCTTTTATTTCTCAACTCTCAAGTTTTGGAGATAACAAGGAATTGAATTAAGATGCAGAAACTGAGAGTCTATTTAGAAGCTGCATTTTGAGGTAATTTCTTTGCTTGTAAATGCAGTCATATTTTGGAAGGATAAAATATTAATTAACTAGAGTCTTAATCTGGAAGGATTAAATATAGTTGGAGAGTCTAGCATGGTCCTGAGTATAAAGTTATTAATCAGTTGACCAATGATGTTATTTATATGTAAATAATGATTTTGGCTTCTGTAGGTTAAATAAAGCCTTTTAGGCAGCCTTCAAACTAGCTGAAACAATCTGACTTGACTTCAGATTTGTCACACTGGAAATGAATGGCAACATGCGGAACAGGCCAGGACGGGGGGAGGTTACATAGGAGGGGTGGTTCGGCAGAGTTTGTAAGTTTGGATGGGTAATAACTTAACCCAGGGGATTGTTGGTGGAGGGGTGAGGGAGTCCTGTAAATAGAGATAGGCGGAAGCAGACAGGTTGTTTGGGTTCTAGGTAAACAAGGTGCATCTAAGACCTAAGAAGTCTTCAGAGGCAGCAGAGATGAACAAATGAACGTGAAGGTGAGAGTTAATGATATCTAATGGTACCTATCCCTTACTATGTACTTATTTATGTGCCAGGCACTGTGCTAAGAGCTTTATGTACAATATCTCTTTTTCTCCTTGTCATAATCTTGTGAGGTAGGTTCTAATCCCTTTTCGCAGACAAGATGACTGAGGCTGAATGAGTTTCAATAACTTGCCTTGGGTCTTAGAGCTTGTAAATGGCAAAACTGATATTTGAACTCAGGGCTTATGACTCCAGCTGTGAAACTCTGCTTTCTGATGCAGAAGGTATTTCTTTTTTTCCCCCAGTTTTATGCTGCCTGCAATGTAGGGATGGCCATAGGCTTATATCCAATGGGAAATTAACACCATGGGTAGACCCCAATTACAGCAAAAGCAGAGAGTTATAACTTCCAGGGAGGTGGGGGTTGGTATTTTTGTTAAAAATGTGAAGTTTTTTAACCTTTGACTGCAAATCACGGTGAAAAACCTATATTCTCCATGTAGTGCTGATTAGATGGTGGCGAATCCATCTCCTGTACTTTCACTACTTTGTTGTTTTTTTTCCTCTTTTCTAAAATCCACTAATTATCTTACTAGGTGTTCTCTCTGTTGACTCGGTTTCTCATAAATGACACTCCTGGAGATGCCCTCTCAAGGGCTTTCTAGAGTCATAATAGGAAGAGTAGTGGGCAAACCAAAAGGAAGTTTAGGGATCACTAATTTGGTCTGTCAGTGTACTTTTGTCACTTTATTTTTACACCTGCAGGCAGCAGTGCTTCTGAGACCTTTTAGTCCTTTAAAGATAGCTTTGATCCTAGATCTCTTTCTGCTTAGGATATGTTTTTGAAGGGATAAGGACAGAATGTCAGCTTTCTTCTCCCAAAGGCACCGGTTGTTGAATTTCCCCTGTAATCTGGGACTTTCATCATTTCCTCCATGTTGATGGTGGTGCTAGACCTGGGGAATAGCATTTATCTTTTGTTTTTTGACCCAAGTGACAGGTTAATGGTGAAAGGTCCATCAGCTAAGAATGCTTTTAATAAGGCCTTCTTTTTTGTGGTTTAGCTAGGGTCCATCTATGGTTAACTGCAAAAAGTATTTCCCAAGTTCCTTCAGTCTTTTCTTCTGAAGTTGCTTGAAGATAATACTTAGGAAGAGTACATCCACATGCTATACAAGGGCAAGCAAATGGAAAGTTCTCTTTCTATAGCTTTTTATCTCTTGGGTGAACCTTCGATTTATTTTGACAAAATAATACAGAATTCTTAACCTAGCAGTATAAAGTAACACCAGATTCACAAGGGCCAAACTCTTCTCAGCAGAGCAGGCTCAGCAGAATTGTGTAAGGCCAGAGTGCCTGCTTTCTTCCATAAGTCTTTGGGATTAAATTTACTCATCTCTGTTTTCAGTCCATCAATGCCCAAAGTCATCTCTCTCTTCTATTTGCTATTTCATAGAGAAGGAAGCCATTTGATGGGAATTTCCTAAATTCCCTACAACCAAATCTATATACCTACTTCCACCTGTTAGCAATCCATCTTCCTCAGGTAGCTTTCCAGCTGGCCTGCCTGCTACTTTCCACTCTTGATTCTCTTACATCCTGCCTCTAAAGTCATATTTTACAAATAAAAATCTGATTATGCCACTCTTCTACTGAAGAAGTGTTTATTTGCATGCTTGTAGGATAGAGCCTTAAATCTTTAACATACCTTATGAGGCCCTGTAGATATTGCTCCTTGCCTAACTCACCATTTTAGACTGACAGCAATGTAGCTCTGCCTCCCCCACCCCCCCCACAGTTCAGCCATACTGGTCCCTTTTAGTTTCCTCAAATCTGCCACGTTTCTTCCTGGTTCCTCTTTTTGGAATGCATTCCTCACTTCCCCTGGCTAACTGATTGGTGTCCTTCAGGTCACTGCTTTTGTTATTCTTTCTGGGAAATCCCAATGTAGTCATATCTTTTGTAATTATTAAGTTAGTGACATTATTTTCCAAGTGTTATTACCAGGAAGTTCAGTTCTCACTCTTGAAGACTTTTCCTTCACTTTGTGTATTGTGTAAGATCTGGGGGCTCCAAAAGGTTAGTCTCATGTACCACGTGGAGGGTGAACTCGAAATCTGAGAAGTACAATATAGCTGTTGCTGATAAAGACTGTTGCTGTTGCCGGGCGCGGTGGCTCAAGCCTGTAATCCCAGCACTTTGGGAGGCCGAGACGGGCGGATCACGAGGTCAGGAGTTCGAGACCATCCTGGCTAACACGGTGAAACCCCGTCTCTACTAAAAAATACGAAAAACTAGCCGGGCGAGGTGGCAGGCGCCTGTAGTCCCGGCTACTCGGGAGGCTGAGGCAGGAGAATGGCGTAAAAACCCGGGAGGCGGAGCTTGCAGTGAGCTGAGATCCGGCCACTGCACTCCAGCCTGGGCGACACAGCGAGACTCCGTCTCAAAAAAAAAAAAAAAAAAAAAGACTGTTGCTGTTGAAGAATGGTCCTGCGCAGCCCAGAGGGATTGATTAGTTGTGATGACCTGCCCAAGATGCAGACGGTACATTTTACATTCATATATGTACAGATTTACGTTCATACACTTAGTCATTGTTTGTCAAAGCATAATCTTGTGTCATCGTGGTTATAGGCTGGGTTAGAGTCACCCTTCCTCATGATCCCCTGGGCTAGATTGAGCTTGGGACACCAACCCAGACAACTCCTGCCTAGCGAGTATTATTTTGGTGCCATTTGTATCCCTTCTTGACAGAAGATTTTGGTCAGGGCAATGTTAGGTTTACTCCAGCAGCTAACTTTGAATACCAAGGAACACTCCCAGAGGCCTATGGGCTTTATATCTCAAGAAAAAAGATAGTTATTGCTAGGTTATATGCCCAAGGAAGGCCCTACTTACCCAGATACAGGGTATTTACTCATTTTTGCAATCTGTCACTATGGGAGGTGACTTAAGTGATTCTTCACAAAATAAAGTGAACTTCAAGGAGATTTTTGCCTCTCCTAGAACTGAGAAGCAACTCAGAGATTCTTTAGCTAGAATAATTTAATCCATAACACTTGGGGACTCTAATCTCTGCTTAAACAGCTACCCCTTTACTTAGTTATTGATCTGCTATTCTTGTGATTTTTAAAAATAGTAATAGTCTCTTTTCCCCACTATAATGCAAGCTCCAAGAGGGTAGGAAGTATTTCTGTCTTCTTTATTGCTGTATTTTCAGTGCCACCCAAAGTGCCTTGCACATAGTTAATATCCCATGGATATTTGATGAGTGAATGCATTTTAAGTTTTCCAAAGTAGAATTTAAATAGTAACTATTACTTCTAAGAATTATAGAAGATATTCAGAAAAGTAAAGCCATGCTAACCATATTCCCTGTTATGAAACTAATTGAGAATCAACAAATAGAATGAAAAGCAAGCAAACAAAAAAAAATCTGTGAAACTAGGAATGGCTCAGTTCCTAGCCATGGACTAGAATCTAATAGTATAATGAAATCAAAGGGGGATGCTAAAATCTGTTATACACCTGTTTAGATTGTAAACAGAGTGCAGATTTCACTGAAAGTGGGGGCCATGAATACCCTATCCTGTAAGGTTTTAGTGTTGGGACACGCCATGGGAAAACCTGGAAAATCTTCAAGGAATCCAGTGCATATCTCAAAAAGGAGACAGAGAGAAAGAGAGGAGAGAGAGACAACAGGACAGTATCTTTTGATTTCTAACCTGCCCTGAAGTGAAGAGGAAGAAAGAAGAAATGATAATGAGCTATGTAGCAGTTAACTGAATCAAATGAAAATAAATGAATAACTAATAAATTAGCAAACCAAAGCTAGTTAACTGCTTGACTCTTAAGCATGCAGAATGAAGTACATTTCAGATTAAAAATTATTTTAGCCAACAATTTCTAGAAAAATACATCTGTATTCACTTAAAGAAATTGAAGGGGAACATAGAAGTTTTAGAAATTGGAGTTAAGGAAAGCAAGGCAATCCCTCTCTAGTAGTCAGAGTCATAGGATGTGAGGCTTTATAGCTGTTGGCAGCCATGTTCTGTGCCTTGTGGGAGAAATTGGTCTGTCTGTGATAGTGACAGCCAAGCCAACACATTGAAGCAGAAATAAGAGACAAAAGAAAAATAGCCCTAGTTGAGATAAGCTGTCCTGGTGGTGGTCAAGTCTGTGATTCCAGTTATCCCTGAGGCTCAGTTACACTTTATACATTTCCTAGAGTTCTATGAGGTACTACATTGTCTTTCTAATAAATTCTTTTTATCTAAACTATTTCAGGTTAGGCTTATGCCATAGACTTTCAACTAGGAATTCTGTACGATATGTAGATAATACAGGCAGAGAAGATCCAACATATGTGTTATTGGTGTGCCTGATAGAGAGTAGAATGAATGGACAATAATTTCAGATGTATAATGGGGAAAAGACCACTAGAGATTAAAGGGATTAGTAATCTGCAGATTCAAAGAATACAGAGTTCTAAAAAATCTGAAACAGGATGATCAATATCAAATAAGTATGTAACAGTCAAGTTAGTTCTGCTTCAAGATTAAAAAAAGAATTGCCAAGCATCCTGACAGAAAAAGCAAGTCACCAAAAGGGGGAAAATGAGATTGGTTTCTGACATCATGGTAATAGCCAAAGCCAGGAGGCAGTTGAACAGTGTCTCTTGAATTTTGGTGGACTGTGTGTAGGCAGGGAATAGTGTGACCCACAGATTTAATACCTGGTCAAGCTCTTATTTATACATAAGGATAACAACTAATATTCTCAAACATTCAAAGACCTAGTCCCTGAAAAAATGCCTCATGAGTAAAATTAATCATCTAAGTGATAAATAAAAAGAACTTGGGAATGAAGAAGCAGAGATAGGAAAGGGTTGAGAGGGCATATGGAATCTATTTAAAAATAGACCAAGTAAAGTCTGAATAACTGCGTACTATGAAAACAGAAGAAAATGTAAAGGCTCTAAAATTAATATTGAATAAAGGATTTCTATAACAGATAAAGAGGGGGAAGGGGGAATAGGTAGAGGTTTATAAAAGCGTATGAACTCCCATTTATCTTTGTGGAGAGAGAGTCAGTAGATATAGCCTGTAGTTGATGAATTTGCTAGTCAGAATTGAAATCTAGGCACTGCCACATACCAGCTATCCATTCTCAGAAGAGTTTAAATCTCATAAGTAGTTATAGAATTTTTGTCTGTATCTTGGAGGTAATGATACTACTCACCTACTAGGGTTGTTGTAAAGATTAAATACAATAATGTGTGTGAGGTACTTAGAACAGTGCCTGGCCTGAAGTAAGCATTCAGTGAAAATTACCAATTATTTATTATTATTTTAAGGCAAAAACATGAGTAGATAATTTTATAATCTTGGGGCAGAGAAGGCCTTTCTAAGCATAACTCTCAACCTAGTGACCATAGAAGAAAAGATTAATTATTTTACTTCATAAAAGCTAAAAACTTGAAGATGGCCGAATAGTAATGCCTCCAGCTCCCAATGTGAGCGACACAGAAGATGGGTGATTTCTGCATTTTCAACTGAGGTACCGGGTTCATCTCACTGGGTCATGTTGGACAGTTGGCACTGGTCCATGGGTGCAGCCCGACCAGCGAGAGCTGAAGCAGGGTGAGGCATCGCCAGGGGGAAGGGAATTCCTTTTCCTAGCCAAAGGAAATTGAGACACACAACACCTGGGAAATCGGGTAACTGCCACCCTGATACTGTGCTTTATCAAGGGTCTTAGCAAACAGCACACGAGGAGATTATATCCCACACCTGGCCCAGAGGGTCCCACGCCCACAGAGCCTCCCTCATTGCTAGCACAGCAGTCTGAGATCTAACTGCAAGGCAGCAGCGAGGCTCCAGGAGGGGCGCCCGCCATTGCTGAGGCTTAAGTAGGTAAACAAAGCCACTGGGAAACTCGAATTGGGTGGAGTCCACCACAGCTCAAGGAGGCCTGCCTGCCTCTGTAGACTCCTCCTGTGGGGATAGGTCATAGCTAAACAAAAAGCAGCAGAAACCTCGGCAGAGGTAAATGCCCCCGTCTGACAGCTTTGAAGAGAGCAGTGGATCTCCCAGCATGGAGGTTGAGATCTGAGAACGGACAGACTGCCTGCTCAAGTGGGTGCCTGACCCCTGAGTAGCCTAACTGTGGGACATCCCCCATTTGGTGCAGACCGACACCTCACACCTCACATGGTGGGGTACACCCTTGAGACGAAGTTTCCAGAGCAAGAATCAGACAGCAACACTCACTGTTCAGCAATATTCTATCTTCTGCAGCCTCCGCTGCTGATACCCAGGCAAACAGGTCTGGAGTGGACCTCAAGCAAACTCCAACAGACCTACAGCTGAGGGTCCTGATTGTTAGAAGGAAAACTAACAAACAGAAAGGACACCCACACCAAAACCCCATCAATACATCACCATCATCAAAGACCAAAGGCAGATAAAACCACAAAGATGGGGAAAAAGCAGTGCAGAAAAGCTGGAAATTCAAAAAATCAGAGCGCATCTCCCCCTCCAAAGGAATGCAGCTCATCGCCAGCAACGGAACAAAGCTGGACGGAGAATGACTTTGACAAGTCAAGAGAAGAAAGCTTCAGTCGATCAAACTTCTTAGAGCTAAAGGAGGAACTAAAAGAAACTAAAAACCTTGAAAAAAGATTTGACGAATGGCTAACTAGAATAACCAAAGAAGAGAAGTCCTTAAAAAACTGATAGAGATGAAAACCATAACACGAGAAATACGTGACAAATGCACAAGCTTCAGTAACTGAGTCCATCATCTGGAAGAAAGAGTATCAGCGATTGAAGATCAAATGAATGAAATGAAGTGAGAAGAGAAGTGTAGAGAAAAAAGAGTGAAAAGAAATGAACAAAGCCTCCAAGAAATATGGGATTATGTGAAAAGACCAAATCTACGTCTGATTGGTGTGCCTGAAATTGACGGGGAAAATGGAACCAAGTTGGAAAACACTCTGCAGGATATCATCCAGGAGAACTTCCCCAACCTAGTAAGGCAGGCCTAACATTCAAATTCAGAAAATACAGAGAATGCCACAAAGATACTCCTCGCGAAGAGCGACTCCAAGACACATAATTGTCAGATTCACCAAAGTTGAAATGAAGGAAAAAATGTTAAGGGCAGCCAGAGAGAAAGGTCAGGTTACACACAAAGGGAAGCCCAGCAGACTAACAGCAGATCTCTCGGCAGAAACTCTACAAGCCAGAAGAGAGTGGGGGCCAATATTCAACATTCTTAAAGAAAAGAATTTTCAACCCAGAATTTCATATCCAGCCAAACTAAGTTTCATAAGTGAAGGAGAAATAAAATCCTTTACAGATAAGCAAATGCTTAGAGATTTTGTCACCACCAGGCCTGCCTTACAAGAGTTCCTGAAGGAAGCACTAAACATGGAAAGGAACAAGAGGTACCAGCCATTGCAAAAACATGCCAAAATGTAAAGTCCATTGATGCTAGGAAGAAACTGCATCAACTAGCGAGCAAAATAACCAGCTAATATCATAATGACAGGATCAAGTTCACACATAACAATATTAACCTTAAATGTAAATGGACTAAATGCTCCAATTAAAAGACACAGACTGGCAAATTGGATAAAGAGTCAAGACCCATCAGTCTGCTATATTCAGGAGACCCATCTCACATGCAGAGACACACATAGGCTCAAAATAAAGGGATGGAGGAAGATCTACCAAGCAAATGGAAAACAAAAAAAAAAGCAGGGGTTGCATCTTAGTCTCTGATAAAACAGACTTTAAACCATCAAAGATCAAAAGAGACAAAGAAGGCCATTACATAATGGTAAAGGGATGAATTCATCAGGAAGAGCTAACTCTCCTAAATATATATGCACCCAATACAGGAGCACCCAGATTCATCAAGCAAGTCCTTAGAGACTTACAAAGAGACTTAGACTCCCAGACAATAATACTGGGAAACTTTAACACCCCACTGTCAACATTAGACAGATCAACGAGACAGAAAGTCAACAAGGATATCCAGGAATTGAACTCAACTCTGCACCAAGCGGACCTAATAGACATCTAGAGAACTCTCCACCCCAAATCAACAGAATATACATTCTTCTCAGCACCACATTGCTCTTATTCCAAAATTGACCACATAGTTGGAAGTAAAACACTCCTTAGCAAATGTAAAAGAACAGAAATTATAACAAACTGTCTCTCAGACCACAGTGCAATCAAACTAGAACTCAGGACTAAGAAACTCAATCAAAACCGCTCAACTACATGGAAACTGAACAACCTGCTCCTGAATGACTACTGGGTACATAACAAAATGAAGGCAGAAATAAAGATGTTCTTTGAAACCAATGAGAACAAAGATACAACATACCAGAATCTCTGGGACACATTTAAAGCAGTGTGTAGAGGGAAATTTATAGCACTAAATGCCCACAAGAGAAAGCAGGAAAGATCCAAAATTGACACCCTAGCATCACAATTAAAAGAACTAGAGAAGCAAGAGCAAACATTCAAAAGCTAGCGGAAGGCAAGAAATAACTAAGATCAGAGTAGAACTGAAGGAGACAGAGACACAAAAAACCCTCCAAAAAATCAATGAGTCCAGGAGCTGGTTTTTTGAAAAGATCAACAAAATTGATAGACTGCTAGCAAGACTAATAAAGAAGAAAAGAGAGAAGAGTCAAATAGACGCAATAAAAAATGATAAAGGGGATATCACCACCGATCCCACAGAAATACAGACTACCATTAGAGAATACTATAAATACCTCTACGCAAATAAACTAGAAAATCTAGAAGAAATGGATAATTTCCTGGACACTTACACTCTCCCAAGACTAAACCAGGAAGAAGTTGAATCGCTGAATAGACTAATAGCAGGCTCTGAAATTGAGGCAATAATTAATAGCCTACAAACCCAAAAAAGTCCAGGACCAGACGGATTCACAGCCGAATTTTACCAGAGGGTACAAGGAGGAATTGGTACCATTCCTTCTGAAACTATTCCAATCAATAGAAAAAGAGGGAATCCTCCCTAACTCATTTTATAAGGCCAACATCATCCTGATACCAAAACCTGACAGAGATACTACAAAAAAAGAGAATTTTAGAGCAATAACCCTGATGAACATTGATGCAAAAATCCTCAATAAAATTCTGGCAAACTGAAAACAGCAGCACATCAAAAAGCTTATCCACCATGATCAAGTGGGCTTCATCCTGGGATGCAAGGCTGGTTCAACATACGCAAATCAATAAATGTAATCCAGTGTATAAATAGAACCAAAGACAAAAACCACATGATTATCTCAATAGATGCAGAAAAGGCCTTTGACAAAATTCAGTGGCCTTTCATGCTAAAAACTCTCAATAAATTCGGTATTGATGGAACATATCTCAAAATAATAAGAGCTATTTATGACATACCCACAGCCAATATCATACTGAATGAGCAAAAACTAGAAGCATTCCCTTTGAAAACTGGCACAAGACAGGGATGCCCTCTCTCACCACTCCTATTCAACATAGTGTCGGAAGTTCTGGCTAGGGCAGTCAGGCAAGAGAAAGAAATCAAGGGTATTCAGTTAGGAAAGGAAGAAGTCAAATTGTCCCTGTTTGCAGATGACATGATTGTATATTTAGAAAACCCCATTGTCTCAGCCCAAAATCTCCTTAAGCTGATAAGCAACTTCAGCAAAGTCTCAGGATACAAAATCAATGTGCAAAAATCACAAGCATTCTTATACACCAGTAACAGAAAAACAGAGAGCCAAATCATGAATGAACTCCCATTCACAATAGCTTCAAAGAGAATAAAATACCTAGGAATCCAACTTACAAGAGATGTAAAGGACCTCTTCAAGGCGAACTACAAACCACTGCTCAGTGAAATCAAAGAGGACACAAACAAATGGAAGAACATACCATGCTCTCGGATAGGAAGAATCAATATTGTGAAAATGGCCATACTGCCCAAGGTAATTTATAGATTCAATGCCATCCCCATTAAGCTACCAATGAGTTTCTTCACAGAATTGGAAAAAACTGATTTAAAGTTCATATGGAACCAAAAATGACCCTGCATTGCCAAGACAATTCTAAGCCAAAAGAACAAAGCTGGAGGCATCACGCTACCTGACTTCGAACTATGCTACAAGGCTACAGTAACCAAAACAGCATGGTGCTGGTACTGGTACCAAAACAGAGATATAGACCAATGGAACAGAACAGAGCCCTCAGAAATAATACCACACATCTACAGCCATCTGATCTTTGACAAACCTGAGAGAAACAAGAAATGCGGAAAGGATTCCCTTTTTAATAAATGGTGCTGGGAAAATTGGCTAGCCATAAGTAGAAAGCTGAAACTGGATCCTTTCCTTACTCCTTATACGAAAATTAATTCAAGATGGATTAGAGACTTAAATGTTAGAACAAAAACCATAAAAACGCTAGAAGAAAACCTAGGTAGTACCATTCAGGACATAGGCATGGGCAAAGACTTCATGTCTAAAACACCAAAAGCAATGGCAACAAAAGCCAAAATTGACAAATGGGATCTCATTAAACTAAAGAGCTTCTGCACAGCAAAAGAAACTACCATCAGAGTGAACAGGCAACCTACAGAATGGGAGAAAATTTTTGCAATCTACTCATCTGACAAAGGGCTAATATCCAGAACCTGTAAAGAACTCAATCAAATTTACAAGAAAAAAACAACCCCATCAAAAAGTGGACAAAGGATATGAACAGACATTTCTCAAAAGAAGACATTCATACAGTCAACAGACACATGAAAAAAGTCAGGAAACAACAGGTGCTGGAGAGGATGTGGAGAAATAGAAATGCTTTTACACTGTTGGTGGGACTGTAAACTAGTTCAACCATTGTGGAAAACAGTGTGGTGATTCCTCAAGGATCTAGAACTAGAAATACCATTTGACCCAGCCATCCCATTACTGGGGATATACCCAAAGGATTATAAGTCATGCTCCTATAAAGACATACACACGTATGTTTATTGAGGCACTATTCACAATAGCAAAGACTTGGAATCAACCTAAATGTCCATCAGTGACAGACTGGATTAAGAAAATGTGGCACATATACACCGTGGAATACTGTGCAGCCATAGAAAAGGATGAGTTGGTGTGCTTTGTAGGGACATGGATGCAGCTGGAAACCATCATTCTCAGTAAACTATCACAAGAACAGAAAACCAAATACCGCATGCTCTCACTCATAGGTGGGAATTGAACAATGAGATCACTTGGACACAGGAAGGGGAACATCACACACCGGGGCCTATTGTGGGGAGGAGGGAGGAGGGAGGAATAGCATTAGGAGATATACCTAGTGTAAATGACGAGTTAATGGGTGCAGCACACCAACAGGGCACATGTATACATATGTAACAAACCTGCACATTGTGCGCATGTACTCTAGAACTTAAAGTATAATTAAAAAAAAAAAAAGAATTCGTATGAAGTGCTGACATGTAAACCCAAGGATATATAATGTTTACTATTGAAACCGTTTACTAAAGAAAATAAGAGACATGGTTAGCTGAATAATCAAGCAAGTATTCAAAATAAAATTAAATTTAATAATAAAAAAAACTAAAAACTTTTACATGACAAAATCACCATGACAAGAATCAACAAACAAATACCCAAGTAGGGGAGAATGATTGCAATATATTTGACAGAAGAAGGATTGATATCATTAATATTTAGGGATCAGTGGTAAGTGAACAAGAAAAAGATGAGAAAAAATCAGTATGAACAGATATTTTACAGAAAAAATTTTGAAAAAATACTTAACCTCATTTATAATTAAGAAGGTAAAAATTAAAATAAGATGCTATTTTTCATTTACCAAACTGACAAAGATGAAAAAGTTCAAAAATATCTAATGATAGCATGTGGTAAAATGCACTCTCAGATCCTTTCTTGAGGGCGGTCTGACATTTATCAAAATAATAAATACACATTTATCTCTGCAGTGCTACTGCTAAGAGTATGTTCTACAAATATATTCATCTCAGTGTACAAAGATATATGTAAAAGGTTATTGCATATAACATCATTTATAATAGAAACAATTTGGAAGCAATTTACTTGACTATTGATATGGACTTGTTAAATAATTTAGAATGCTTATCTATATTGGAATATTATATAGCCATTAAAACAAAAGATGTGTAAATATATATATGGATAATGAAAAAATGGTTAGGCTATAATACTTAGAAAAAGAGTAAGTTAGTGATAATAGGTATAGTATGAGCTTATTTACAATAATATATGATTTATACTTAGGCTGTATATATGCAAAGAAAATTTCTAGAATGTTACACAGAACCATTGGAAATGATAATCTCTGAGATGGAGAATGGAGATTCTATGGACTCTTCATTTTATCCCCTCTGGACTCTTTCACTTTTTATTGCAGCAATTATTTTCTAATTTTATAGTAATTAAAAGCAACCAAAAATAATATTTTAGCCGGTAGTGACTATGTTGCTTTTGAAAATGGAATTTAATATTCTGGGAATAAAATTATGGGGTAAAATAGTAAAACAAATAAGTAAGTTCAACTAATGTTTGTTCAACAAAGATTTAGGAAGCTCCTACTTTGCATGATGTACTAAACTGAGAGCTTAACCTGTGGAACAGATAATACTTGATAAATGCTAAAAATAGCGGTTCAGACATTTCTCCTAGAGGTTAAATTTTCTTAATTAAAACCAGATGAAATGAAGTCTGTTAGTGAACACTGTTTTTACTACATGATTGTCATGCACCGCCACCAACCTAGAAACTAGCACCAGGGCCAGGAAAAAATGCTAAGGTTTGTGAATTTGGCTATGCCATTTTGTTGGCTTTGTGCTTTGGTTGTCATAATATGGCTGCTGAAGGTGTTGGGAATGTGTGAGAAGGTATATTAGTGATAATGCTCATGATGACGGGAGAAGATCCTGTGTTCCTGAGCAAAAACTAGATTTGATCAAATGCTATATTTACCAGTGCTGTTTATATTTTGTTACTTTAAAGGCAGCAATTTTATGAAGAAGATTGTAGTTTCATAGAGGCAAGTGGACCCCTACATTTTCTAGTGTTTGGTCATGTGAATTATACCAATCTATTTAGAAATAGTGGCTGTTTTCTATTAGAGAGTCTGTGATTCTTCAAAATCTTGTGATTTCATTGAACTCAAGACATTTGAGGAATGGGAAATGATTGCAGTATCCAGTTGGCATTAGCTGTTTGAATTTGAATACCCACACAGTCAGTCGTGCTATATTAACACTTGTTTTGAAAACGTGAATTTACTGCAACGCCATTGATATATTAGGAAGCAATTTGAGCATAAATGAATTTCATGTTTGCCTTATCCATGATTTTGTCAGCAAGAAACACCAAGTGAACACAGAATACAGCACACAGTTGAACCAAGCCCAGTAGGAACACACAAAACGGACACATGTACATACCTGGAATATCTACCAGCTACCTCAGTTCACCACAAGTTTTGAGCCACACCCACTCACATCTGGTGTCACACCTTTCCTTCTGATTTCAGATAACCTTCTTTCTGGCACCCATGATTAATTCAAAAGCTACAGTCTTTCAAATGTCTATGTCTATAAGTAAACTTCAGGTCTTTTTTTCAAGGTAAGGTGCCATATATTTATGTTTCCTAACCATTTAACATGTATAAAAATGCTATGATTTTTTATTAGGTTTCGTGTGTGTGTGTGTGTGTGTGTGTGTGTGTGTGACTGACAAAGATTTGGAGTTTTGTGTCCCTAGCTACATTTCCATTTCCCCCGTAAGTTCTTGTTTGTGCCATTTTTGCATAGTGTAGTGATTTTTAGGAATGTATTTCCTTCTAGTGAAATTGACTATATCTCTCTGAACAAATTTATGCTGGTCTTTTTTCCTTTTCATTTTAAGTTTATGTAGTGCATCTGATTTGCAATAGTTGAACAAACACACCCCTGCAAACAAATGAATGATGGAAATATTATTTTTCCTTTTGCTGCGGATAATTCATTGTACCAAGTTAGCTCAACATTTCTAGTTTTAAACCAACTTCTCTAGCTACTTATTGGCAGTTGGTTAGGCCTTCATGTGTCCTAGCAAATTGAGTGATTTTTCTAAGTTAAATTTTTGTGAAGGGCTGCAACTTGAGATAAGGTCCCAAATGCCTCATGTTGAACTCCTTTGGACTTCTCTAGACTTCTGTGACTTGAGGTTCATTACATTGCTAATTGTCTGTGTTTATTATTATATGAAGAAAGCCTTGCGCCAAGTTTGTGGCATGAAGTAAGTACGTAGGTATAAACAGCATGTGATTGAAAACCAATTATTTATTGTTTGGAAGTGAATTACTTGTTTTTTTTTTTTTTTTTAAAAAAAAAGCTTAGTCATCTTTTTTGAGGGTTTTTTCCTACTCCAGTGATGATTCAGGTTAAAGTAAAAATCTTTCATTGAATGCTGAAGTTCCTTTTTGAGATTCTCACATGATATACATGAATAAAGGAGTTACAAGTCTATAATTGCCTTCTTTACATCTGACTTATAATGCTTTCTTGTGCCCAGGTTCTGTTCCTTATTCTAGTTCACTTAGTAGTTGCACTAGGAATTATTTCTGTAAAAATATGAGAGATAGGAATGTATATTTTGACTTGAATATTTGTTTTAAGGTTTTCTTTGGGTAAGTACAGGTTTTTATTTCTGATTTTGGCACATAGGAATTCAGCTTTAAGTTGAAATTTAAGACTTCCTGCCTTCCTTCCTTCCTTCCTTCCTTCCTTCCTTCCTTCCTTCCTTCCTTCCTTCCTTCCTTCCTTCCTTCCTTCTCCCTCCTTCCCTCCCTTTCTTTTCTCCTCCTCCTCCTCCTCCCTCCTCTCTTCCCTCTCCCCTCTCCCCTCTTCCCTCTCCCCTCTCCCCTCTCCCCTCTCTCCTCTCCCCTCTCCTTTCTCCCTTCTCCCTTCTCTTCTCTTCTTTTTCTAGACAAGGTCCCCCTCTGTTGCCAAGGGGGAGTGCAGTGGCACAATCAAGGCTCACTGCAGCCTTGACCTCCCAGGCTCAAGTGATCCTCCTACCTCAGCCTCCCAAGTAGCTGGGACCACAAGCATGCACCATGATGGCCAGCTAATTTTTTGATTTTTTGTAGAGATGAGGTCTCACCATGTTGCCCAGGCTCAAGTGATCCTCCTGCTTTGGCCTCCCAAAGTGTTGGGATTACAGGCATGAGCCACCATGCCTGGTTTAAGATTTCTTTTAATTTTCTCTTTGAAAGAAAGTATCTTAGTCAATAGTAAGTGCATCTAGCAAAGAGGGGCATTACTATGGTGACACTAAAATCTGTTCTTCTCTTCTTCATTCATTCATTCTTCATAGAATAAATATTTGTTAGGTGCCTAATATGTGTTACATCATTTTAGGCTCCGGAGGATATAATGATGAGCAAAAATACAGTCTTTCCCCTCACAGTCTAGTGGGGAAAATAGACTTTAATTAATTAGTGACCAAAATATATGCTTATAAATTGTGATAAGTGTTATGAAGAAAGTGTACAAGTTCCTTTGAAAGAGAAAAACAAGGGGACCCAATTTGGATAAGTGATTTAAAAAAGGCCTTTCTGAAGAAGTGACATTTAAACTGAAGTCTACAGGATAAGGAGTTTACTGGAAGGGAAAGGGGGTGGAAGGATTTCCAGGCAGAGGCAAGAGGTTTTGTGATATCATTTTATAGTACTTATGACCTTTTTAGATGCTTATATAATTAGGTACTAGTCTATGAGCAAGACAGTTTATAGAGCTGTGTTACTGAAAAGATGCATATAAATTACATTTTTATAAATGAATTCCTGAATTCCTGCAGGCTTACATTATACTCACTGTGCTATATCATCTGCATTTGATTGATGTTCAGTTACTTCAATTACTGCTAGATTGATCTTTCTAAAGCACAACTTTGATGATGCTTTTTTCTGCTCAGAAATCTTTACCAGCTCCCCAATTACCCGATAAAATCCAGACTTCTTAGCCTCATGGTCAGGCCCTCCCTAACTGGCCCTAGTCTCAATATTCTATTTCAACTTTACTCCTATTTCTGAGGTACTCTCTTGGCCAACAGAACTTCTGGACAATCATGGGTGCTTTCTTATGTGCCCACCTTCACTTGCATTGCTTCTCTTTCCTTGCAATCTGTTCACCTTGTTCTTAGACTGCCCAAATCCCGCGTATATATCCAGGCCCATTTCAGATGTTAACATTTGATCTCAGTGTCTTCTCTGATCACCCCAGCTGGAAGTCACTTCTTTTTCTTCTGACTTCTTATGCCATTTTTATTTTTACTGTTCTTTAGGTACTTTTTCCCTTCTTGTTTTTAAAAAACTTATTATTATTATTATTATTATTGTTTTTTTTGAAACAGAGTCTCGCTCTGTCGCCCAGGCTGGAGTGCAGTGGCCGGATCTCAGCTCACTGCAAGCTCCGCCTCCCGGGTTTACGCCATTCTCCTGCCTCAGCCTCCCGAGTAGCTGGGACTACAGATGCCTGCCACCTCGCCTGGCTAAAAAAACTTATTATTTTTAATTGACATCATAATCGTATACATTTGTAGGGTAGAATGTGATGTTTTGATACATGCACACAGCATGGAGTGATTAAATCAAGCTAATTAACATATCCATCACCTCACTTTTTTGTGGTAAGATAATTAGAATTTACTTTCTTTATTATTTTTATTTTTTTTTTAAGATGGAGTCTCGCTCTATCACCCAGGCTGGAGTGCAATGGCTCAATCTGAGCTCACTGCAACCTCTGTCTTCCAGATTCAAGTGATTCTCCCACCTCAGCCTCCCAAGTAACTGGGATTACAGGCGCTCACCACCACACCCATCTGCTTTTTGTGTTTTTAGTAGAGATGGGGGTTTCGCCATGTTGCCCAGGCAGGTCTTGAACTCCTGAGCTCAGGCAATCCACTCACCTAGGCCTCCCAGTGTGCTAGGATTACAGGCAGGAGCCACAGCGACCAGTCAGTTTCTTAATTCTTTTTAAACGTGCAATATGCTATTATTGACTATAGTCACCCTGCTATGCAATAGATCTCAAAACATTCCTCTTGTCTACCCTTTGACCAGCAGTTCTCCATTCCTTCCCTCCTATTCCTCCCAGCCTCTGGTAATCATCATTCTACACTCTACTTCTATGAATTTGACTCTTTTAGGTTCTACATATAAGTAAGATTGTGTGGTGTTTGTCTTTTGTTTTCAAATGCCCAAGGGAGGTAAACAAGGCTGCCCAGATAATGATTCTCAAGGGCTATCTTGGTCTCCAACCCTGGCTGAAGAGAAAAAAGATCCCCTGTGGCCCTGTGGGAGAGAGGTCCTCTGTCTTTCTGCGCCTGGCTCATTTCACTTAATTTCACTTAATGTAATGTCCCCCAGGCTTATCCACAGTGTTGCAAATGACAGGATTTCCTTCTAAACAAGGCTAATAGTATTCCATTGTGTGTGTGTATATATATATATAACACATTTTTTATCCATTCATCTGTTGATGGGCACTGAGGTTGTTTTCACATCTTGGCTATTGAGAGTAATGTTGCAGTGAACGTGGGAGTGCAGATCTCCTTCTGACATACTGATTTTGGTACTTTGGGTGTGTACCCAGCAGTGGGATTGCTGAATCATATAGTAGTGATGTTTTTAGTTTTTTTGAGGAACCTCCATACCGTTTTTCGTAATAGCTGTACTAATTTACATCCCGACCAACAGTGTACAGGTGTTCCCTTTCTCTGCATCCTCACTAACACTTATCTTTCATCATTTTGATAACAGCCATTCTAACAGGTATGAGGTGATATCATCTCATAATGGTCTTAATTTGCATTTCTCTGATGATTAGTGATGTTGAACATTGTTTTCGTGAACTGGTTGGCTATTTGTACGTCTTTGTATAAATGTCCAGGTCATTCATGCTTTTTTTTTTGAGATGGAGTCTCACTCTGTCGCCCAGACTGGAGTGCAGTGGCATGATCTAGAATCACTGCATCCTCCACCTCCCAGATTCAAGCGATTCTCCTGCCTCAGCCTCCCCATTAGCTGGGAGAACAGGTGCATATCACCATGCCCAGCTAATTTTTTGTATTTTTAATAGAGATGGGGTTTCACTGTGTTAGCCAGGATGGTCTTGATCTCCTGACCTCGTGATCCACCCGCCTCGGCCTCCCAAAGTGCTTGGATTACAGGCGTGAGCCACCACACCCGGCCAATTCATTGATCAGGTTATTTGTTTTCTTGCTATTGAGTTGTTTGAGTTCCTTACATATTTTGGATATTAATCCTTTATCAGATACATTGTTTGTAAATGTTTTCTCTTACTCTGTGAGTTGTCCCTTCACTTTGTTAACCTGTTTCCTTCGCTCTGCAGAAGCTTTTTAGGTGGATGCCATTCCACTTGTCTATTTTTGCTTTTGTTGCCTGTGCCTTTGGGGTCATATCCAAAAAATCATTGCCTAGTCTAATGTCACGGAGCTTATCCTCTGTGTTTTCTTCTAGTTAGTTTTATAGTTTCAGATCTTATATATAAGTCTTTAATCCATTTGGAGTTGATTTTTATATATGGTATGAGATAAAAATGCAATTTCATTCTTCTGCATGTGGATATTCATTTTTTCCATCATCATTTATTAAATAGGGTGTCCATTTCCCGTTGTGTGTTCTTTGCACCTTTGTAAAAAAAAAAATTAGTTGACTATTAATGTGTGGGTTTCTGGGATTTCTGTCCTGTTCCATTGGTCAGTGTGTCTATTTTTATGCTAGTACCATGCTGTTTTGATTTTGATAGTCTTAAAATATATAGTCATATAGCGCATAACAACATTTTGGTCAATGATGGATCACATATATGGTGGTGGTCCCATATGATTATAATGGAGCTAAAGAATTCCTATTGTCTAGTGACATTGTAGGTGATGTGACATTGTAAGGCAACACATCACTCAGGTGTTTGTAGTGATGCTATTGTAAACAAACCTACTATTGCTTCTCGGCCTTTTGGCTAAGATCAAGTGTAACAAACCTATTGTACTTCCAGTTGTATAAAAGCATAGGACTTGTACTTATGTAAAGTATATAATACTAGATAATAATAAGCAATTATGTTACTCGTTTATATATTTACTTATATATGAGATATGTATACCATATATATATATATATATATATATTTTTTTTTTTTTTTTTTTTTTTGAGACAGAGTCTCCCTCTGTCACCCATGCTAGAGTATAGTGGCTTCATCGTAGCTTACTCTGCAGCCTTGAACTCCTAGATTCAAGTGATCCTCCTGCCTCAGCCTCCTGAGTATCTGGGACTATAAGTGTGTGCCACATACCTGGCTAATTTAAATTTTTTGTGTGTGTGTGGAGATAAGGTCTCACTGTATGGCCCAGGCAGCTCTTGAACTCCTGGGCTCGAGCGATCCTCCTGCCTTGGCCTCCTAAAGTGTTGGGATTATAGACATGAGCCATCACCCAGCCTTTGTTATGCTCTTTGTTATTTTAGAGTCTATTCTTTTCACTTATTAAAAAAGTTAACTGTTAAGCAGCCTCAGGCAGGTCCTTCAGGAGGTATCCAGAAGCAGGCATTTTTATCATAGGAGATAACAGCTCCATGCTTGTTATTGCCCCTGAAGACCTTCCAGAGGAACAAAATGTGGAGGAGGAAGACAGTGATACTGATGATCCTCATCCTGTGTAGATGTAGACTAATGTGTGTGTATGTGTCATAGTTTTTAACAAGAAAGTTTAAAAAGTAAAAAAAAATGAGTAAAAGAACTGAAAAATAGAGAAAAGCTTGTAGAGTAAGGATATAAAGAGATAAAATAGTTTTGTACAGCTGAACCTCTGTTTGTGTTTTAAGCTATGTGTTATTAAAAAGAAGCAAAAAGTTTAAAAAAAGGTAAAAAGTTTATGAAGTAGAAAAGTTACAGCAAGCAAGGTGATGTCAGCAAAATGACAGAATAGAAGATCCTCTGGCATCACTTTCCCTACAAAAATACAACTAGAAATGATTTAAAAACAAGAATACCATCCTGAATATACCAGAACTTGGAGGAGAAACTGAGAAACCCCATAGACTCACAGAATTGAGATAAGCGTTAAGAGAAAAGGTCATTTCAGTCTGTGCCACTTCCTTCCCCAAGCTGGCATAATGCCACTCACAGAGAATTTTTCTAGACCTATGGCTTATAGGGTGATAGGAGGGAATTGGAGGTAGGCATTCATTCTCGCCACTGGTCTGGAATCTTTGTGAGAAGCCTACTCGAGATGTACTCCATAGGAACCACTGGGAATATCAGGAGGGTTGTACCATCTGGGGGTGAATTGGGGGCACACAGAGGCACTGAGCACAGTGACTGGTGTGCAGATCTTGGTGGCTCTTTAGCTCTCCAATCAGCAGGGACACCATGTTGGAGAGACAGGCCAGGGGCATAGTGCTGCAAGGGCACAGTTCATGGAAAGGCTGGAATACCTAGCAGGATTTTCCACAAAGCCTAGGCGTTTGAATCAAGCCTTCCCCTGACCTAGAAATAACTAAAAGGCCGGGATTAAGTTCTGGTGCCCATTTATGTTTTTCCTAGATTAGGAAGCAATAACAGCACAGCAATATAGTTCTGGGGTAAAGTTTTAGTTCTTACGCTCACTACAAGTTCTGCGCAGAATGGGAAAAAATGACAAGCCGGAGTTTAAGTTCTGATATGAAGAAGTAAAGGTCCAACACCACCAAAGAACACCTGCAAAAACTAGTGGAGGCAGCTCTCTCCTTAAATGTGCAGTCATCAACAAAAAGACACAAGGATTGTGAAAACTCAGGAAAATATAATACCACCAAAAGATACTAACAGAGCTCTAGCAGTGTTCCCAGAAGCATTGCAGATCTATGAAATGTCTGACTAAGAATTCAGAATAAGGCCAGGCATGGTGGCTCATGCCTGTAATCATAGCATTTTGGGAGGCTGAGGTGTGCAGATCGCTTGAGGTCAGGAGTTCGAGACTAGTTTGGCCAACATGGTAAAACCCTGTCTCTACTAAAAGTACAAAAATTAGCCAGTTGTGGTAGTAGGCACCTATAGTCCCAGCTACTCAGGAGGCCGAGGCAGGAGAGTCACTTGAACCCAGGATGCAAAAGTTGCAGTGAGCCAAGATTGCACCACTACACACCAGCCTGGGTAATAGAACAAGACTCTGTCTCAAAAAAAAAAAAAAAAAAAAAAAAAAGCAGAATAACCCCCTTAAAGAAGTTCAGGGAGTCGTTTTGCCTGCTGCCATCCATGTAAACTATGACTTGTTCTTTCTTGCCTTCTGCCATGATTGGGAGACCTCCCTAGCCATATAGAGCTGTGAGTCTGCTAAACCTCTTTTTCTTCCAGTCTTGGGTATGTCTTTATCAGCAGTGTGAACACTTACACTGTAAATTGGTACCAGTAGATTGTGGTGCTGCCGTAAATACCCAAAAATGTGGAAGTGACTTTGGAACTGGGTAATAGGCAGGGGTTGGAACAGTTTGGAGGGCTCAGAAGAAGACAGGAAGTGTGGAAAAGTTTGGAATTTCCTAGAGATTTGTTGAATGGCTTTGCCCAAAATGCTGAAAGTGATATGGACAACTAAGTCCAGGCTGAGGTGGTTTCAGATGGAAATGAGGAACTTGTTGGGAACTGGGGCAAAGGTGACTCTTGTTATGTTTTAGAAAAGAGACCAGTGACGTTTTTCACCTGCCTTAGAGATGTGTGGAACTTTGAACTTCAGAGAGATGATTTAGAGTATCTGGTGGAAGAAATTTCTAAGCAGCAAAGCACCTAGGTGACTTGGGTGCTGTTAAAGGTATTCAGTTTTATAAGGGAAACAAAGCATGAAAGTTCAGAAAATTTGCAGCCTGACAATGCAAGAAAATCCTGGTTGAGTGTGGTGGCTCATGCCTGTAATCCTAGCACTTTGGGAGGCTGAGGCGGGTAGATCACAAGGTCAGGAGTTTGAGACCAACCTGGCTAGTATATTAGTAGAAGGAAAGAAAAATAATAAAGATCAGAGCAGAAATAAATGAATTTGAGGCTAAAAAAAATTACAAAAGATCACCCTGAAACTATTGCTATTTTAAATTACATATTCTGGGACCTTATTATTATGTAGAGTTTCAAACAAAAGTATTTTTGCAAGAAGAATTATTACTATCATCAAATAATATTTCTTCAAAATTGTTACAACAATTGTTTGTTCATTAATTGTATAGTTATATAAAACTTTCGCAGAAGATGCTGATATATCACTGAAAGCCATGATTCGTTCAGAGTGATATTTGTAATTACGGAAATACAAAGTACAAAGTTAGTATTTGACATTTATTTGAAATCATGTTACAGAAACACTGACTTTTGTTTTAAGTAAAGATAAGCTGACTTAAAAAATCAATGAATTTAAAAGTTGTCTTTTTTTAAAATCTGAAAATCAATAAATCTTTGGCTAGACTAAGAAAAAAGAGAGAAGACCCAAATAAATAAAATCAGAGATGAAAACATTACAGCTGGTAACCACAGAAATACAAAGGATCATTATAGAATCTCACGAACAACTATATACCAACAAATTGAAAAACTTAGAAGAAATGAATAAATTCCTATATACATAACATATAAGAATTGAACCATGAAGAAACAGAAAACCTGAACAGACTAATAGTGATTTATGAGATTGAAGCAACAATCAGAAGTTTCCCAATAAAGCTCAGGACCCAATGTCTTCACTATTGAATTCTCACGAATGGGTAAAGAAAAGCTAATATCATTTGTATTCAAACTGTTTCAGAAAATTGAGGAGGGAATAGTCCAAACTCATTCTACAAGGCTAGCATCACTCTCACACCAAAACCAGGCAAAGCCACAACAGAAAGGAAAAAAAAGAAAAGAAAAGAAAAGAAAACTACAGGCCAATATCCCTGTTGAACATAGATGCAGAAATCTTCAATGAAACACTAGCAAATTCAACAACACGCTGAAAAGATCATTTACCACAATCAAGTGTGATTTACACCAGGGATGCAAGGATGTTTCATCATATGTAAATTAATGTGACATATCTGATTAACAGAATCAAGAACAAAAATTATATGGTCATTTCAGTAGATACTGAAAAAGTATTCATATATGGTCATTTCAATAGATACTGAAAAAGTATTCAATAAAACTTAACATCCCGTCATAATAAAAACTCTGAACAAACTGAGTATAGAAGGAACATACCTGAAATCAATAGAGACCATATATGACCACACCACAGCTAACAATTTGTCTATCAGTTCTAACCCTTTTTTGGTGGAGTCTTTAGGTTTTCCTAAATATAAGATCATGTCATCTGTGAAAAAGGATAAATTGGCTTTCTCCTTTCCAATCTGGATGTCCTTTATACAAAACCAGCATGCAAAAATCAGCAGTATTTTTATACACCAACAGTGAACAATCTGAGAAATTAAGAAAATAATCTCATTTACAATAGCTACAAAAATATAAAACACCTAGGAATAAATTTAACCAAAAAATAAGACACCTAGGAAAAAATTTAACCAAAGAAGTAAAATATTTCTGTAATGAAAATGATAAAATATGAAGAAAGAAATCAAAGAGAACACAAACAAATGGAAAGATGTCCCATGATCATGTATTGGGAGAATTAATATTGTTGAAGTGTTCATACTACCCAAAGTGATCTACAGATTCAATGCAATCCCTCCCAAAATACCAATGACATTCTTTACAGAATAGAAATTTTTTTTTAAAATTTGTGTGGACCCACAAAAGACTGAATAGCCAAAAGAATTGTGAGCAAAAATAACGCAGTTGAGGGCATCACAATTTTTGACTTCAAAATATGTTATAAAACTATAGTAACCAGAACAGCATTGTACTGGCATAAAAATAGACACACAGACCAATGGAACAGAATAGATAACTCAGAAATAAATCCATACATTTATAGCCAACTTATTTTCAACAAATGTTCCAGAAACATGCATTGTGGAAAGGACAGCCTCTCTAATACATGATACTGGGGAAACTGTATATCCATATGCAGAAGAAGGAAACTAGATCCCTATCTCTCACCATATCCAAAAACAAAATAAATGCATTGAAGGTTTAAATGTAAGACTTGAAATCATGAAACTGCTAGAGGAAAACATTGGGGAAATACTTGAGGACATTGGTCTGGGTAAATTTTTTTTTTTTTTTTTTTTTTTGTGGTATACTTTAAGTTCTAGGGTACATATGCACAGCGTGCAGGTTTGTTACATACGTATGCATGTGCCATGTTGGTGTGCTGCACCCATTAACTCGTCATTTACATTAGGTGTATCTCCTAATGCTATCCCTTCTACCTCTCCCCACCCCAAACAGGCCCCGGTGTGTGATGTTCCCTTTCCTGTGTCCAAGTGTTCTTATTGTTCAGTTCCCACCTATGAGTGAGAACATGTGGTGTTTGGTTTCCTGTTCTTGTGATAGTTTGCTGAGAATGATGGTTTACAGCTTCATCCATGTCCCTACAAAGGACACGGACTCATCCTTTTTTATGGCTACATAGTATTCCATGGTGTATATGTGGGTCTAGGCAAAGATTTTTTTTGGATAAGACCCCAAAAGCACAGGCAACAAAAGCGAAAATAGACAAATGGGATTACATCAAGTTAAAAAGCTTTTGCACAGCAAAGGAAACAATTAACAGAGTGAAGCAACAACCTACAGAATGGAAGAAAATATTTACAAACTCTCCATCCACAAGGAATTCATTACCAGAATAGATAAGGAACTCAAACAATTCAATAGCAAAATAATGAATAATCTGATTTTAAAAATGAGCAAATGACCTGAATAGCTTCTCAGAAGAAGACATACAGGGCTAGGTGCAGTGGCTAATACCTGTAATCCCATCACTTTGGGAGGCTGCAGCGGGCGGATCACCTGAGGTCAGGAGTTCGAGACCAGCCTGGTCAACGTGGTGAAACCTTGCCTCTAAGAAAAATACAAAATTAGTTACGCATTGTGGCGCATGCCTGTAGTCCCAGCTACTAGGGAGGCTGAGGCAGGAGAATCACTTGAACCTGGGAGGCGGAGGTTGCAGTGAGCTGAGATTGCGCAACAAGAGCGAAACTCCGTCTCAGAAGAAACAAACAGCAACAAAAAAGAAGACATAAAAATGGCCAACTCTATATGAAAAAATTCTTATCACTAATCATAAGGGAAATGCAAATCAAAACCACAATGTGGTATTTTGCATCAGTTAAAATGGCTATTCTCCAAAAGGAAAAGTAACAGATGCTAGTGAGGATGTGAAGAAAGGGAGAAGCTAGTGCACTGTTGGTAGGAATTTGAATTAGTACATCCATTATGGAAACATTATGGAGGTTCCTCAGAAAATTAAAAATAGTCTACTGTATGATCCAGCAATCCCACTGCTGGATATTTATCCAAAAGAAAAGAAATCAGTATATCAAAGGGATACCTGCATTCCCATGTTTGTTGCAGCACTATTCACAATAGCCAAGATATGGAATCAACCTAAGTGCCCACCAGTGGATGAATGGATAAAGAAAATGTGGTAAATATACACAGCGGAATGTTATTCAGCCATAAATGACAATGAAATCCTGTCATTTGCAGCAACTTGGGGGGAACTGGAGATCATTATCTTAAATAAGCCGGGCACAGAAAGACAAATATTGCATGATTTCACTCACGTGGGGGATAAACAAGTTAATGCCATAGAGGTAGAGAGTGGACTGATGGTTCCAAGGAGCTGAGAAGGGTAAGGTAGTGGGGATGAAGAGAGGTTGGTTAGTGAGTACAAAAATATAGTTAGATAGAAGGAATAAGTTCTAGGGTTTGATAGCACAGTAGCGTGACTATAGTTAACAGTAATTTATTTTATATTTCAAAATAGCTAGAAGACAAGATTTGGAATGTTTCCAGCATAAATAAATGATAAATGTTTGAGGTAATGGATAGCCTAATTACCCTGATTTGATCATTACATGTGTGAATGTATCAAAATCTCACAGGTACCTCATAAATATGTGCAATTCTCATATATCAATAAAAAGTTACAGTAAGCTAGAGTTAATTATTGAAGAAAGAAAAAGTTTTAAAAATAAATTTAGTGTAGCCTAAGTGTACAAGTATTTGTAAAGTGTACAGTAGTATGCAGTAATGACCTGTGCCTTCACTTTCACTCCCCACTGACTCACTGTTCTACCCAGAGTATCTTCCTGTCCTGCAAGCTGCATTCGTGGTAAGCGCCCTATACAGGTGTATCATTTAAAAAATATTTTATCTGTGTTTTTACTGTACTTTTTCTATGTTTAGATACACAAATACCATTGTGTTACAATTGCCTACAATATTTAATACAGTAAAATGCTATACAGGTTTGTAGCCTGGGAACAAGAGGCTACACCACATAGCCTGTGTGTGTAGTAGGTTGGACCATCTAGGTTTGTGTAAGCGCACTCTATGGTGTTTGCACAATGATAAATTACCCATTGACACATTTCTCAAATGTATTCCCATTGTTAAGCAACACATGACTGTATTTTGAAATTAGGAGGTGTGAGACCTCTAGCTTTGTTCTTTTTGCTCAAGATTGTGTTGGTCATTCATCTCTCTTCTTGTTTTGAAGTTATTTCTAGGCATGTCTTACCTTCCTAACTAGACCTTTATGTTTCTTGAGACCAAAGCCTGTGAAGGATGAGTCTGCTTCTTTCACGGTGCCTAATACAGTCCCTTGCACATGGTAGGCTCTTAATAAAAATTTCTTAAGCTAATTTATAAGTTAATTGTTGGTGGCTAGATTGCCCTGAAAGAGTACTTAGTAATCTTTAAACAAACACATCAGGGGACTGATATGCATATAAATACTTTGTAACATTAGTAATCTTAAATTTGTATTTTCCTTCAAAGGTATACTACTAGATTGGGGTATTTGTATTTTGTTTTGCCCAATTTAGTGACACTGATTCACAGAGATTATTTTAGATTCATAAATGGTGCTGTCATTTCTATTTTTGCCTCTCTTTTAAAGGTTTGCATGCTCATTTAGCTGTAAAAAAGGATGAAAAGAACAATCAGCACCCTCACTGGTTGTTGATTCCCAGTAGAAAGATATAGATTTGAAAGCATGTCTAGGTAATGTATTTATTTTGATTGTTTTGGGTTTTCCTAGTGCATGTGGCTTCAGATGAGGTTGGAATAACCCCACAAAGAATTTCCTTATTCATTGGTTCATTTGGACTTACACTTCTGGTAGATAGCTTCCTATTTGTAAGTTTTTATTTAAAACCATTTCCCTTTGAGAAGTTGTGCCCTTCACTTCTCTCTGAATAAACATTTGAAAAGCTTTTGGATTGCTCTTCAATCTATGACTGTAAGTAGGACCATGTCATGGTTTTAGCTGATGCAGTTTTTAGAACATTTCTTATTGGAATAACATTATCTCAGGGCAATATTTAAATATAAGAGGGAGTGATCTATTTCTCATAGAAACATTTGTCTCTAAGGACAACTAAAACAAAGTACAGTAGCAGAATAATGTATAAACATTTGTAATTGACTTAGTATTTGTAATTTATCTGACATTATTATTTTGGCTAGAAGCATTTTAAAAATAAGTCTCTTTTAGTTATATTGTTTTCCCCCATGCATAAGTGGTAGGTTCTTTAAAGGGAAGTAGTTTGGGAATTCCATATGTTTATGATTAACTATTCTTCTTAAATTTTAACCCTGGAATAATATATGGTTCTATAGAAAACAATGAGTATATGTCAATTATCAGAGGCTCTATTTCTTTGAATATATAGTTGACTTCTCTTACAAAATTATTATGTAGATAGTAAAACAATTAAAAAATTTAAAAAACTATAAAGAAAAAATAAAATTTACTCATAATTTTCTTTTGAGAAACAATCATTCTTCTAAGTATTTGTTAATAAAATCAATCTGTAGCTACATGAAGTTAAGGATCCATGTACATATATGTATTTATATATGTATATGTATATTATATATGTATATTTATATGTATTTATATACATGCATATATATAAAAATATATATAATTTCCATTTGGGATAGTTTTTCATATTAGATTAAATTGGGAATGCCAGAATCTTGTAAGTGGGAGTTGAACAATGAGAACACATGGACACAGGGAGGGGAGCATCACACACCAGGGCCTTTTAGGGGATGGGGGTCTGTGGGAAGGATAACATTAGGAGAAATACCTAATGTAGTTGACGGGTTGATGGGTACAGCAAACCACCATGGCACATGTATACCTATGTAACAAACCTGCACATTCTGCACAGTATCCATAACTTAAAGTATAAAAAAAAAAAAAAAGAAAAAAATCGTTTAGTATTATTTTGAACTGGCAATTGTGAATTACTATTTAAAAAAATCACATGGACATTTTAACCTTTTCTAGTTGCATTTTTCGCACGAGTGTTTTCTTTTATATTTTTAATGTTTGTGGGTACATAGTAAGTGTATATATTTATGGGGTACATGAGATATTTTGATACATGCATGCAATGTGTAATACCTCATGGAGAATGGGGTATCCATCCCCTCAAGTATTTATCCTTTGTATTACAGATAATCTAATTACACTTTTAGTTATTTTAAAATGTACAATTAAGTTATTATTGACTATAGTCACCCTGTTGTGCTATCAAATAGTAGGTCTTATTCATTCTTTCCATTTTTTTATGTACCCATTAACTATTCCCATCTTCCCCCTACCACCCACAACCCTTCCCACCCTCTGGTAGCCATCCTTCTACTTTCTATGTCCATGAGTTCAATTGTTTTGATTTTTAGATACCACAGATAAATGAGAACATGTGATATTTGTCTTTCTGTGCCTGGTTTATTTCACTTAACATCATAATCCCCAGTTCCATCCATGTTGTTGCAAATTACAGAATCACAATGAGTATTTTCTAAAGAGTATTTAAATTTTGTTTGATCTTGACTTGTAAATTTGAAATAACTTGGTTTATGAACAAATGTGGCCAAATAAAATAATAGTGTTTTTTTTTTTTTTTTTTTTGAGACGGAGTCTTGCTCTCTCGCCCAGGCTGGAGCAAATAAAATAATAGTGTTTTAATTCCCATAGTTAAAAATATATTTTTGAACTCTTAATCACTGAAGAAATTTGAAATGTTTGAGTGACAATTAAATGGTGAATATGTGTCCCTCTTTTAGATTCCTTGGAAAACTATATCACAGGGCAAGATCCTTAATGCACGAGTGATTTTTCATCTCTTTAGTCAGATTTGCCACCCTAGGGAAATCTAATGAATGACTAGATAAATATTTTGAGAACAAAACAGAGTCTGCATTGGGCGGCATCACATTGATGGAGTAGTAAGAAGCTATAAAAAGTGAAAACCAGGCCAGGCGCAGTGGCTCATGTCTGTAGTCCGAGCACTTAGGGAGGCTGAGGCGTGTGGATTGCTTGAGTCCAGGAGTTCAAGACCAGCCTGGGCAACATGGCGAAACACTATTTCTACAAAAAATACAAAAATTAGCTGGGTGTGGTGGTGTGTACCTGTAGTCCCAGCTACTCAGGAGACTAAGGTGGGAGGATCACTTGAGCCTGGGGAGGCAGAAGTTGCAGTGAGCCAAGGTCGTATCACTGTACTCCAGCCTGGGTGACACTTAAAAAAATAAAAGTGAAAACTAAATCTTTTCATTTATTAAAATTCATTAATTCATTTGGCAGTATTTTTACATCATTCAAGCATATTTGATCATGTGCTTGCTATTATTTTAAAAAGGTCAGTATTTCTCAGTGTTGGCCCTATTGACATTTTGGAGTGGGTGATTCTTGTGGTGCAGCCGTACGCATTTTAGATGTTTTGCAGCATCCTTGGTTTCTTACCTTCTAGATACCAGTAGCACTCGCCTAGTTGTGACAATTAAAAATGTCCCCAGACATTGTCAGCCATCCTCTGGGAGGCAAAATCTCTTCCGTTGAGAACCACTGTTTTAGATGACAAACATTTTAAAAGCAATATTTTTGAAATGTATTTTGTGTTGTTTCCCTATTTCAGATTTGTACATGTTCCATGTGATTTTTCTCTGTCAGTATTTCCTGGGCAGTGCGCTATCAAAATTGAGTTAGGTTTCATGAAGACATACGGAACTAGCCACATTTATCATAGAAATATTGAAATAAAACCCTTATATTTTAAAACTAATAGTTGATTTAATCGTGATTCTGTAACATTTATGACATCCTGAATCAAAGAACCTACTATTTCTTGATCTTTTGAAAAGTACTTTGTACCTGTGAGCAAATTCTTACAAAGAAACCTTCTAACGCTTATTTTTCCTCCTTTAAAAATGATCCTATTCATCTTTTGTTTTAAAGGCTCTGTAACTTATTGGTACTGCATAAAAATTCCATTATTATAGAGACTGTTCCCTTTGCTTCTCTGCTGCATCTTCTTCTGAAGTTATGAGAGATGTGAAACATAGTCTGAAAATTCATTCAAAGCTTTAAAACTTATTATATCCAGGAGAGACAGATTTAAGATTGCTGAGGTTTCTGGTTGAAATACTTCAAGCAGAAATCCATACTCCATTAGATTCTCTAACATTGTGACCTTAATTTCTCAGATATTTTGCTCTTTAAATTGAAAGTAGTATTTTAATATAATTTAAGTCTTTTGGAGAGGTTTGTAGTACCACAGATACAAGTTGTGAAACATTTGAACAAATGAAAAGTAAAATAGCAACGAATTTAGGACTGTATAGTTTTATATTTTTTAAATTTCAAAATATATAGTGATATAAAGATATGTATGGAGCATACTTTATGCACTGGAGTTGAGGGAAAAGCTATTTAGTAAGGAGTTGTTCATACTGTACTTCAACAGAATTTCTTTCATTGGCTATTTTTCTTGGCATTTCCTAAAGAGTTTCTGATTAGGAGTGGTTGTTAAGTGCTCCGAAGTTAGAAAATTTACTTTGTATAAAACCGTGGTCTGGGTGAAATGAAAATCCACCTGGACAATAGCTACTGAGTTATCTTGCTTCAACAGATAAAGCAGGAAATGTAAAATTGTAAAACTGTATTATAGTACTGAGTCACGAAACTGAGAACTATTTTTTAAAAAACCTCTATGGAAAAGGAGAGATGAAAAGCCTCTTGTTCTTTTATTAGTAAATTAGGTCAGTTTTAAAATAATATGTTCATTGAAATGTACACGTTTCTCAAGTAATGATATAATTTAATTCAATTCATATTTTAAAAGGCATAATATCTGAACTGAATTCTTTACAGGTCCTTAATTGCTTCATCTATTTTCCATTGTAAAATGTTGTTTCAAACCTAAATTTAAAAAAATGTATTATGTATATTTGAGGTTTACAACATAATGTTATGAGATATATATAAATCGGTAGTATAGTGAAGCTGATTCACATATCTCATCTCACGTAATTACTTTTTCATGACAAGAGCAACTAAAATTTAGTTATTTAACTGAAATATCTAATACAATACAATTTGATTAACTTTAGTCATCGTGTTGTATATTATCTCTAACTTGTTCACCCTACATATCTGGTATTTTGTATCCTTTGATCTACATCTCTTCATTTCCTCTCCCACCCCCTGCCCATCCATGGTAGCTGCTGTTTTGTGCTCTGGTATTTGAGCTCTTTTCTTTTTAAATATTCCATGTATAAGTGAGAGCCTGTGATATTTTTCTTTCTGTGTCTGGCTTTTTTCACTTAGCCTAATATCCGCTAGGTTTGTGTTGTAGCAAATGGCAGGATCTCCTTGCCTTTTAAGGTTGAATAATATTCCTGTGTGTATATGCTTGTGTGTATACACACCACTATTTCTTTTTAAAAATTTATTTGTCTTTTTTTTAAAGACTGGGTCTTGCTCGTCACCCAGGCTAGAGTGCAGTGGTGTGATCAGAGCTCATTCAAACTCCTGGACTTAGGGGATCCTCCCACCTCAGCCTCCTGAAAAACTAGAACTACAGGTACACTCCGTCACACCTGGATAATTACAATTTTTTTTTTTTTTTTTTTTTTGTAGAGACTGGGTATCACTATGTTGTTTGCCTGGTCTCAAACTTCTAGACTTAAACGATCCTCCCACCTTGGCTTCTCAAACCACTGGGATTCCAGGCATGAGCTACCACACCTGGCCAACAGTTTCTTTATCCAGTCCTTTGCTGACAGACCTTTACGTTGTTTTCATGTCTTGGCTATTGTGAATAATGCGGTAATCAACATGAGAGTGCATATATATTTATGAGGTGAACCAAAGGTCTTCCCCTTTGAGTATACACCCAGAAGAGGGATTGCTGGGTTGTATGATAGTTCTGTGCTTAATTTTTTCAGGAACCTCCGTACTGGTTTCCATCATGGCTGTACCAATCTACATTCCCACCAACAGTGCGCTAAGGATTTCAGGCCTGAATTGATCATATAATCTTTCTTTCAGTTTGTGGCTCACTGAAGGATGGTACATCAAATATTATTTATTTGTCTGTAGAAGCTTAGCATTTATATTAGCTCCTATTTGTGTACTACAGTTAAGTTATGAGTTAGCTATTAAGGGCATAATGTAACCTCACAGAGTTCCTTTATGTATATTCATGATAGTTAAATGCCAAATAAATCATATGGCTATCTTAATGTCAAGTAATTATTGCATCCGTTGCTAAGGGGCGGGCATTCTTTATGATGAAGAAGCAATTTCAGGTAGATTCTCCAAATCTTTTGCTATCCTGTTGCAGTCCAAAACTATTGGGTCGTTTACTATTATTTATTGATATTGATGTTTTGGGGGTGCTCCATTGTTTCAGACTAAAAGTGAAAAGCTTCCTACCTGTTTGTAGGACATGGCCTGTTTTTGCTGAGACTTTGGTGGTGTCTCCAGGTCAAGTATTTCATCTTATGTTGGCCAGCTGGCTTGCTCCCTTACCTTATTCACTGATACACTGATTCTTAAATGATCACTCATGGCCTCATCAGACCAGGGCAAAAGAGATTCATCACCTCACTGAGGGAACATTTTGAGATGCAACACAGTGTCAGAGATTGCCTTTAAGCCCCTAGAGGAATGGGCTTGATAGTAGTGTAAGTCTCTGTGATAATCGGCTAGGTGAGAATCTTAATTTTTACTTGGTTTTACATTTTTGTTTTTTAACAAAGTTATCTACAATTTTATTTTTTCAGAAAGTCATTATTGTTTTTTTTTCTCTCTGAGAATACCTTTTCTGTAAACTTTACAGGTTGTATAATAGTAAAGTCCTTCTGGCTAGAGCTGATATTTCTTGGATAGGTTACATATCAAGGGAAGAAGAGATTCTGGACAAATCTTAAATTTACAAAACTCAATTTATATTATCAGTAATATTTGAAAACATTTCTCTTAGTTTTTAGACATCCTTCTGTTGTCAGAAAGGTTAATTGGCCAGATAGCAGTGGTTCATTGGCCTGTAATTATCATCTGAGTCAAGCGAGTTCCGGACCCTTGACTTTTAGGAAGTCCTCCTGTTAGGAGATCATAACTCCATATTCTTTCCCTTTTTGATATTTTTAAAAAGTAGCTGACATCCTGTTTATCTTTCATTCTTTAGAGACATGCATATGTATGTGTGTTCATTCATTCAACAAGCGTTCATTGAGCACTAGACACTCGTGTAGGAAAGAGCACATCTTGTTAGGTTAGGTCACTCTGCCAAATTCCCGTAAAATTGCCTATCTTCTTGAGCCTTTTGTTTTTCTAAAAATATGCCTGCTACTGGCTTTTTTCTTTAGTTGGTGGCAACAAAGTAATCTTTTATAATACCTATGATGACTAGAATGACAAGATTCACCCTAACATTTCCCTGTATAGGAAAACAATGACATGTTTACACAAATCAAGCTACAGTAATGCATTACTGGGGGCATGATGGCATAGTGATTGCAACAGCATGGACTTTGGAGGCAGATGCTTTGGATTTATATTCTAGCTCTACCATTTACTAGTTGTGTGACTGCAGGCAAATTACTTAACCTCAGTTTCCTCATTTGTAAAATTTAGATAATTATAGTGCCTACTTCATAGGGTTGTTGTATTAAATGAGTTAATATGTGTAAAATACTCATTATAGTGCCTGACACATCATGCTATTTAAATATTAGCTTTTGTTATTGTTACTCTTTTTTTTTTTTTTTGAGACGGAGTCTCGCTGTGCTCCCAGGCTGGAGTGCAGTGGCGTGATCTCGGCTCACTGCAAGCTCCGACTCCCGGGTTCACGCCATTCTCCCGCCTCAGCCTCCCAAGTAGCTGAGACTACAGGCGCCCGCCACCACGCCCGGCTAGTTTTTTGTATTTTTAGTAGAGACGGGGTTTCACCATGTTAGCCAGGATAGTCTCGATCTCCTGACCTCGTGATCCACCCGCCTCGGCCTCCCAAAGTGCTGGGATTACAGGCTTGAGCCACTGCGCCCGGCCTATAATTAAAGATAAAGTGTTTTCTATTACCATATTAAGACATAATGTATGATCTCACATTTTTACAACAATGACAAGTCTTCTATGTTTTTTTAATATTTAGCCATCAAACGTGCCACTATAATAGTTGCTAGCCTTACTATAAAATGGCTTTAAGATATGCTTTGGGGCCTAAAAAGTATATAAAAACTTGACAGAATTCCAAATTTACTTATTTGAGATAACACAATAACATCTACTTTTAGAATCAAACCAAGATTCATGTGAAATTTCAAGAGGAAATGAAAAACCAGTCAATATCTAATTTGTAAATAACATAACCCCACATGATATGAAAGTATAAATGTTTCTGAGCCTGAAGAACATAACAAATGTCATGGTAGATATTACCAGTCAGTCATGATTGTCTCTAGGAGTCTAAATGTCTACTAACTATTAAGATAATACATANCTGGAGTGCAGTGGCGCCATCTCGGCTCACTGCAAGCTCCGCCTCCCGGGTTCATGCCATTCTCCTGCCTCAGCCTCCCGAGTAGCTGGGACTACAGGTGCCCGCCACCTCGCCCAGCTAGTTTTTTTGTATTTTTTGTGGAGATGGGGTTTCACTGTATTAGCCAGTATGGTCTCGATCTCCTGACCTCGTGATCCGCCCGTCTCGGCCTCCCAAAGTGCTGGGATTACAGGCTTGAGCCACCACGCCCGGCAGTTACTCTTTATTTTTTGGATACTGTCTGGCTCTGCCACTAAGGCTGGAGTGCAATAGCACATTCTTGGCTCACTGCAACCTCTGCCTCCCACGGCTCAAACCATCCTCCTAGCTCAGCTTCCTGAGTAGCTTGGACTACAGGTGCACACCACCATGCCCAACTAATTTCTTGTGTTTTTGGTAGAGACGAGGTTTTGCCATGTTGCCCAGTCTGTCCTTGAATGCCTCAGCTCAAGCAATCCTCTTGCCTCAGCCTCCCAAAGTGCTAGGATTACAGGCATGAGCCACCATGCCCGGCCCCTAAATTTGTTTTTACTCAAGAAGCTTCTGATTCATTAGTTACATATCCATTTTATTTATTTATTTATTTAAATTATTTTTTCTTTTGAGACAGAGTCTCACTCTGTTCTCCAGGCTGGAGTGCAGTGGCATGATCTCGGCCCACTGCTGGGGTTACAGGCGTGAGCCACTGCGCTTGGCACGTGTCCATTTTAATCTCACGTTATTCTAAATAGTAATGTTTAGTATACTGCAGAAAATCACTCATCATACCAAAAACCAGGAAAATCTCAACTTGATTGAGAAAAGTAAGTAACAGACACCAATATTGACATGACGCAAGTGTTGGAATTATATGACAAGATTTTAAAGCAGCCATGATAAAAAATGCTCCAGTGAGCAATTATGAACACACTTGAAACAAAATTTTAAAAAGCGGGTCCAGACTTGGTGGCTCACGCTTGTAATCCCAGTACTTTGGGGGGCTGAAGTGGGAGGATCACTTGAGGCCAGGGGTTTCAGACCAGCCTAGGCAACATAGCAAGACCCTGCCAGGTGTGGTGCTCATGCCTGTAATCCTAGCACTTTGGGAGGCTGAGGTGGGTGATCACCTGAGGTCAGGAGTTCGAGACCAGCCTGGCCAACATGGTGAAACCCCATCTCTACTAAAAGTACAAAAATTAGCCAGGCATGGTGGCCGGTGCCTGTAATCCCAGCTACTCAGGAGGCTGAGGCAGGAGAATCGCTTGAACCCAGGAGGCGGAGGTTGTACTGAGCTGAGGTCATACCGTCACACTCCAGCCTGGACAACAAGAACGAGACTCCATCTCAGAAAAAAAAAAAAGTTTATACATGCATTTTTCTGAGAACAGATTCCAGTACATTCATCAGAGTCCCCAAACAGTCCAAAGTCTAACCCACTCTACTCCCCCCAAATAGGAAGAACCACACTGCAATGTTTTACAAACTATAGGTCATTTTAGTGGGCACACATTTTTAAATTAAATAGAATAGAAAGTGTAAGAGTGTAACATTGAGCATAACGGTATTTCTTCAAACTTGTTCCAGCAGCTATATATGTTCCTCTCTCTCTCTCTCTCTCTCTCTCTTTCTCTCTCTGTGTGTGTGTGTGTGTGTGTGTCAAGGTAAATTTTTTCATACTGAGGTCTGGGTCAATATTTGGAACTCACTGTTCTAAGGCATAAAAACGGCTAGATTCAACTTTGTAACATATTAAATCACCATCCATTGAAAACAAATCTGTGGTTCCAGTGGGCATTATACTGTTTTGAGTGGCATAAGACACACAAAAATGAAATTGTTATAATTAGAGAACTGCAATCTATAATACTCATAAATGAAAGAATATCTCTATAAAGTCCTATTGATCTTAAAGAGATCAAAGGCTGCCATGGAAAGGACTTCACACTTTCTCTGGGAAAATGTTAAATTCTAAGTAAAATGTTTAGGAATAAAAAGAGTTAAAATATTCCCCTGGGATGATAAAGTCCTCTAAGCACCTTAGAAAGATGTCAGAGAAGGGGAGAGATAGTATGGAAAGTCATCCCTAATACATTTCCTTTATACAAAATAGACAAGAGAACATGGATATTTTGCCATGACTGCTTGGGTATGAACGTGTCACCACAGTGTCTGGTACTGTCTTCTGATTTTTTTCTAAGCCTCAGTATGAGAAGCATTAATGGTCCACATACTGAGTTATTGGGCTTATTTCTAAAATGTTACTAATGCACTTTACAGGTTTGAATTCTCCCAATTAATGCAAAAATTTCAAAAGTATCACTGGGTTCTACACAGCCAGATGGTTACCCATCCCCAAACTATTCATTCAACAGGGGACTAATATCCAGAATATACAAGGAACTCAAACAACTCAACAGGAAAAAAGACAATCCCACTAAAAGGTGGGCAAAGGACAAGAATAAACATTTCTCAAAAGAAGAGCTACAAATGGCCAACACATGTGAAAAAATGCTCAGTATCACTAACCATCAAAGAAATGCAAATCAAAACCACAATGAGATATCATCTTACCCCAATAATAATGGCTATTATAGAAAAGAAAACAAAAATAATAGATGTTGGCAAGGATGTAGAGAAAAGGAAACTCTTATAAACTGTTGGTGGGAATGTAAACTAGTACAGCCACCAAAAGCAGTATGAAGATTTCTCAAAAACTGAAACTGAAAAAGAATTATTATCAATGCAGTAATCCCACAACTGAGTATCTACCCAAAGGAATAGAAGCCAATATATCAAAGAGATACTTGCACTTACATGTTTATTGCAGCATTATTCACAATAGTAATGATGTGGAATCAACCTAAGTGTCCCTCAACAGATGAATGGATAAAGAAAATGTGGCATCTATCTATCTGTCTATCTATCTATCTATCTATCTATCTATCTAGCTAGCTAGCTAGCTATCTACATACACATACTGGAATACTGGAATGGAATACTCTTTAGCCATAAAAAAGAATAAAGTCATATCATTTTGCAGCAATATGGATATAACTGGAAGTCATTATCTTAAGTGAAATAAGTCAGGCACAAAAAGGCAGACATCACATGTTCTCACTTACATGTGGGGGCTAAAAATTTGATCACATGGAGGTATACAGTGAAAGGTAGTGAACAGAGACTGGGAAGGGTGAATATGGGGAGGAGGGAGGATGAAGAGAACTGAATTGAAGGGTACAAACATACATTTAGATAGAAGAAATAAATTCAGTGTTTGATAGCAGAGTAAGGTAATTAATAGTTAACAAAAATACATTGTACTTAGGTGATGGACACCTTAAATACCTTGACTTGATTACTATACACGTTATATACATGTAATATACAGTTTGGGGGCATAAACATGGACTCTCTAGTTCTGAATGCTTCCATGCTAGATAAAATTTGGAATTACCTTGCTTTGTTGATAATTTCACCCAGCATGCCTAGACAAATATTATCAACTGTACAACAGATATTCTGCCCCTCTTTTCTTTTGCTATGTATTATTAATACCGGGTTACCAGAGAACCCATGTAATAAATAAAACCACAAACAAAACCATGTAATAAATAAAACTTTATTTTACATATCAAGGTTAGAATTCTTGGGGGTCTTTATTTTTCCTGGATGTTTAGTTGTCTTTATATTTGGGTTCAGTGCACATAGAACTGGGAGAGACAAACACTTGCTTCTGATATGCTAGGAGCCATTGTGTCCTTTGCAGAACTGCTCCAGTTCTTGGCACGTCAGTCCTTTAGCAACTGGAGGCTGATTCCTCAGTTATCTTCATTTTTGGTGGAAAAGTTTTATTTACTGCCAGTCATGTTTCCTAATTGCTCTGTACACCACCATCTGGTAATTAGAATGGAGCCACAACTCTGTAGGAATGTTTTGGAAGACTCTGGCTTTTTGTTGTGAACCTCTGCCTTCCCTCCCTTTTACTTTTCATGCTTTCTATCTTTCCTTTCTTAAATATTAATGGTGTTTTTTCTGTGTGCCAGGCTTTGTTCATGTGGGACTACAGTGGTGAGAAAAACTCCATGTCTGGGCATGCCTGGCTGATCTTCACCTCTTTCTTCTAGGACCTTCCTCTGGGGTTAGTTCTCTGGTGCCACCTTCAGTGCTCTCTGTGGCAGCTCTGCTGCTCACTTCTGGCTTTACTGGGTTTTGGTATTTAATTGTTGCTTACCCACACTGGAAATTTTCACCTGCAGTTTTTCTTCTGCCTAAGGTAACAAACATGTACACATATTTTCTTGTGCCATGTTTCTTTTGCCTAGAACAACAGACTTTTTTTTCTTTTAAGTAATAATGTAAATATGCAAATCTTGAAATATAATTTCTGCTGTTGATATATTCTGGGCCACTATTTTGGAACTAACATTATGGGAAAAGGGTGTTAATGTGCAAAAATTACCTCAAAGTTTAGAGTTAGCATCTTTGAAAGATGTTTTGACAATAAGGACATTTTCAACTGATAAAATGTTGGTTTATAGCATTTGAAACATTATTAGTATTCTTTCAAGAGCAGACATCAGTCTCAGAAATCTTGTGTACAAACATGACAGAATTAGTCTGTATTATACTCTGATAAAAATCACAAAATGGTTTTATTTTTTGACTTTTTTATGAGTGTGAAACATTTGCATATTATTACAATAACTTCCATAGCCTTTGGAGCAAAATCTGATATATTGTTAATGGTGCAGTTAAAAAATGGTTGCCTTACATTCATATTTTGTTGCAGTTATCCAACAGATTTTGAAAATAATCTTAAACCTTATATGTTTTATAGTCAGGGTTAGCAAATACACAGCATGCATGCTGCAAGTTACCCTTTCAATGTGTAGGAGACATCTCTAATCAATTGCAACGTTGTTTCCTGCTGAGCTTGGGCAGTCTCACATCCTCTTCAACATAGTGATTTTGTTGTTGCACAGTGCAGATAGCCTGTGCCATGAAAACTATTTGTCATATTAGTTTTGCACCTTAACCAATGGAGTGAATATGTCAGCAGAATATCCAAAAAGCCTGCTTAAGTTTGGAAAAGGGAAAATATAATGAGGTATAAATGAGGTAGAATAAGGTAGTGGTTTAGGCAGGGCATGGTAAACTTCTTGGGCAAAGGGCCAGATGGCAAGTATTTTAGGTTTTGTGGGCCATATGGTCTCTGTCATACCTACTCAACCCTGCCATTGTAGTGCAAAAGCAGAGATAGACAAGAAGTGAATGAATAAACATGGCTGTATTCCAATAAAACTTTATTTATAAAACCAAGTGACAGGCCAGATTTGGCCCCTGGGCCATAGTTTGCTGCTAACTCCTGGTTTAAGTCAGTGCTACTCAAAGTGAATTGTGTGAATAAGTGGTGGTAGCATCACATGTGTGCATGTTACAAATGTAGATCCCTGTTCTGTACTCCAGACTTACCAAATCAGTCTGGGATGACACCCAGGAATGTGTGTTTATTAGCTGGAGGTGATTCTGAGGCTCACTAAAATTGGAAAGTCCCTGGTTTAAATAATATTACACTTCTCGTCTTTAAAAGTTTCATAGACCTCAGCTGGGAAACTACCTGATGCATTTCTTTAATGGCTGATCTTTAATCACTTTTCTTATCTCTTCTATGGCATTTGATCTATCCAAGTTTTCTGCTTCTTGGGTCATGATTAGGAATTCACATTTTGCTAGAAAATTATTTCCTCTAGGCTTCATATTTGTTGCTGTGGTGGTTTTAAACATTTCTGCAAAATTTTTGACATTCCTATCAAGATGTGAGTTTATGCCTACTTTCCTTGGGTCTAGGCAGGAGGCTTATGACTGCTTCAACCACTGGAAGATGGCAGAAGTGATGCTGACTTCCAAGGCTGGTTCAGAAAAGGCTATGCATCTTTTTCCCAGTTCTCTGGGAGGCTCACTCTGGGGAACTCAACTGCCATGTAGGAAGTCTGGGTCTTCCATGCTGGAGAGCCCATATGTAAGGATCCCCATTGATAGGCCAAGCTAAACTCCCAGCTCAGCTCCTGCCATCCGCCAGCATCTGTTGACAGCCAGTTGGCATCTTGGATAAACAGTCTAATTTGAACTTTCACAAAGCTCCAACCCAGCTGTCATCTCAACGTAATCACATGACAAACCCAGCCTAGCTGAGCCCTGCCTGAATTCTTGACCTAAAGCATCTGTGAGCATAATAAAATAATTGTTTTAAACCACTAAGTTTTGGGGTAGTTCGTTATGCAGCATTTGTATATAGCACACAGAATTGCAGGTACTATTGTCTTATAATTGCCTTAGTGTCTTTCTTACCTGTACTTATGATGTTTTTAAATACTCCTAATCATTTATATATTTTTCTCTAAGTTTCCTTCAAACAAAGTTGGGGGGTATTTATTTTATTAATCATTTCAAAGATCAGTTTTTAGATTTCTTCATTTTATAATTTGAGATATTTAAGTTTTATTAATTGAAGCTTTATCTTTGTTCATTTTTTCTTCCTACTTTCTGTGTATTTAATTTTTCCTTTCCTAGTTGCTAAAGGTGAGCACTAATTTTCTTTTTCATCTTTCTTGCCTTATAAAAAATGCTTTTGAGGCCGGGTGTGGTGGCTCATGCCTGTGATCCTAACACTTTGGGAGGCTGAGGCAGGCGGATCATCTGAGGTCAGGAGCTCGAGACCAGCCTGGCCAACATGGCAAAACCTCATCTCTACTAAAAGTACAAAAATTAGCTGGGCTTGGTGGTGGGCGCCTGTGGTCCCAGCAACTCAGAGAGGCTGAGGCATGAGGATCGCTTGAACCTGGGAGGCAGAGGTTGCAGTGAGCCGAGATCGCACCACTGCCCTCCAGCCTGGGCAACAGAGCAAGACTCTGTCTTAAAAAAAAAAAAAAAGAGTAAATAAAAAGGAAATGCTTTTGAAGCTTGAAGCTCTAAGGTTTCCTTTAAGTTTGGCTTTCACGGCGTCCTATTAAGTTTGCTATGAAACATTTTCCTCTTCCTTGTCTTCTGTTTGTAATTTCAGTTTTTATATTCTTTTTATCACAGCACTTTTAAAGTGTTTCTAAATTTCCAAATAATTAAGTTTTTCTTGTTTTATTCTTGGTGGTGGTAATGGTAGATTTTTCCCTCTATTTTTCCAACATGTGTAATAAATACACATTTTTCCACTGGTACAAGAAAATAAAATTTCAACTATTTCCCCCACCAGGACCCTCTCTCCTTCCTTTACCAGTAAATTTCCTTTTACTTTAGAGTGCTTTTACTTCCTGATTCCCCACCAGAGACCTTTAAATGCTCTTTTGTCTGCTGTCTCCCCATGTCTGACCTTAATACTTAATACCTCCTTCCTTAATACCTAAGTGTAAAAAAAAAAAAACCAGTGTGGTAATTTTTGCCTCAGACTATTATTAGGTTTTTATTCCTTATTTTGCACCGATACTACACATTCTTATTCTATGTCAGGATACCGTGTGATGCTCTCCATATTCTCATCTTTATAGATGCAAAGCCTCTCTTCCATCCTAAGGAGCAGGCAGGACTTCACACACCTTTTCCACCCCTTCTCGCACCAGCTTATCTGGGCCAGGAAGACCAGCATGTTCATTTAAAAACATCCAGCTCTGTCTGTTTTTTCGGCGAATATACTAGTTTTCTCTTGCTCATGTAACTAATTACCACAAACTTAGTGGCTTAAAACAATATGAATGTATTATCTTATTTTTTTGGAGGCCAGAAGTCTGAAATCAGTTTCACTGGGCCAAAATGAAGGTGTCAGCATGGCTGTGTTCCTTCTTGGGGCTTTAGAAGAAAATCCATTGCCTTGCCTTTCTCAGCTTCTAGAAGCCACCTGCATTTCATGGCTTATGGTCCCTTTTTTCATCTTTAATGAGTCTTGCTCACACTGCATCACTCTGACACTCCTATTATAACATCTCCTACTATTACCTTTGCCCTTTTTTTCCCCTTCTTATAGGAATCCTTGTGATTACTTAGGGCCCACCAGATAATCACATCAACAACAGCTTTTTGTCATGTAAGGAAACATATTCCCAAGTTCAGAGGATGAGCTTTTTGGATAACTTGTGGGGAGGGAGGCATTATTATGTCTACCACAGGGGCCCATAAATCTCTCAAGACCAGGCTTTTCCTAGGAACCTTGAATCTGATTCTTGTCCTATGGCTCTTTGCCACTAGACCTCAATATATCCTTTGAGTTAGCAGAGAAAAAGTCTTACACTAGCTTTCTCTGTGACCCCATAAAAGCAGAGGTTCTACTCACACTCTCTAGGCCCTACCTGCCTACTGGCCCAGGAACTAAAAGACTTAGTTCATTTGGAGTTAGGAGAAGCATCAGCAATTATGTTTTCAGGCTGCCATGTTCCTAGAATCTTTCTCTCTACACTGTAAATATTATTGAATAAATGGCCTCTTATACTAAATAGTTTTACACTGTAGGAGAGAAAACAGTTTAATGGTTAAGAACAAGAGGGAATCAGACTGTTGGGATTCAAACCCTAGTTTCGTTGTTTACTACCTGTGTGACCTTGGGCAAGCCATATAGCCATACTGACTTAGTTTCCTCATCTGAAAAATGGATAATGATACTATTATAAAAAACGGGGATAATGATAGCACTAATAATACTCACACAGTGATACTGTAAAGATTAAATGATATTATGATTTATAGCAAGTGCTCAGTACACTACCTGGCACATATTATTTCCTTAAGTAAACTAAAATAGGCTCGTATGCAGACATTTCAGTTTGTCTTTTATTTTATTTTATTTTATTTTTTTCTTGTTTTTTTTTATTATTCTACTTTGAGTTCTAGGGTACATGTGCATAACGTGCAGGTTTGGTACATATGTATACTTGTGCCATGTTGCTGTGCTGCAACCATCAACTCGTCAGCACCCATCAACTGGTCATTTACATCAGGTATAACTCCCAATGCAATCCCTCCCCCCTCCCCCCTCCCCATGATAGGCCCCGGTGTGTGATGTTCCCCTTCCCTTTCCCCCTCACTTTCAGGCACCCCAATCAGACGTAGATTTGGTCTTTTTACATAATCCCATACTTCTTTCAGGCTTTGTTCATTTCTTTTTCTTCTTTTTTCTTTTGGTGTCTCTTCTCGCTTCAGTTCATTCATTTGATCCTCAATCGCTGATACTCTTTCTTCCAGTTGATCGAGTCGGTTACTGAAGCTTGTGCATTTGTCACGTATTTCTCGTGTCAAGTGATCTCATTGTTCAGTTCCCACCTATGAGTGAGAACATGCGGCATTTGGTTTTCTGTTCTTGTGATAGTTTGCTAAGAATGATGGTTTCCAGCTGCATCCATGTCCCTACAAAGGACACAAACTCATCCTTTTTTATGGCTGCATAGTATTCCAAGGTGTATATGTGCCACATTTCTTAATCCAGTCTGTCACTGATGGACATTTGGGTTGATTCCAAGTCTTTGCTATTGTGAATAGTGCCGCAATAAACATACGTGTGCATGTGTCTTTATAGCAGCATGATTTATAATCCTTTGGGTATATCCCCAGTAATGGGATGGCTGGGTCGTATGGTACATCTAGTTCTAGATCCTTGAGGAATCGCCATACTGTTTTCCACAATGGTTGAACTAGTTTACAATCCCACCAACAGTGTAAAAGTGTTCCTATTTCTCCACATCCTCTCCAGCACCTGTTGTTTCCTGACTTTTGAATGATCGCCATTCTAACTGGTGTGAGATGGTATCTCATTGTGGTTTTGATTTTCATTTCTCTGATGGCCAGTGATGATGAGCATTTTTTCATGTGTCTGTTGGCTGTATGAATGTCTTCTTTTCAGAAATGTCTGTTCATATCCTTTGCCCACCTTTTGATGGGGTTGTTTGTTTTTTTCTTGTAATTTTGTTTGAGTTCTTTGTAGGTTCTGGATATTAGCCCTTTGTCAGATGAGTAGATTGCAAAAATTTTCTCCCATTCTGTAGGTTGCCTGTTCACTCTGATGGGAGTTTCTTTTGCTGTGCAGAAGCTCTTTAGTTTAATGAGATCCCATTTGTCAATTTTGGCTCTTGCTGCCATTGCTTTTGGTGTTTTAGACATGAAGTCTTTGCCCATGCCTATGTCCTGAATGGTACTACCTAGGTTTTCCTCTAGGATTTTTATGGTATTAGGTCTAACATTTAGTCTCTAATCCATCTTGAATTAATTTTCGTATAAGGAGTAAGGAAAGGATCCAGTTTCAGCTTTCTACTTATGGCTAGCCAATTTTCCCAGCACCATTTATTAAATAGGGAATCTTTTCCGCATTTCTTGTTTCTCTCAGGTTTGTCAAAGATCAGATGGCTGTAGATGTGTGGTATTATTTCTGAGGACTCTGTTCTGTTCCATTGGCCTATATCTCTGTTTTGGTACCAGTACCATGCTGTTTTGGTTACTGTAGCCTTGTAGTATAGTTTGAAGTCAGGTAGTGTGATGCCTCCAGCTTTGTTCTTTTGACTTAGGATTGTCTTGGAGATGCGGGCTCTATTTTGATTCCATATGAACTTTAAATCAGTTTTTTCCAATTCTGTGAAGAAACTCATTGGTAGCTTGATGGGGATGGCATTGAATCTATAAATTACCTTGGGCAGTATAGCCATTTTCACAATATTGATTCTTCCTATCCATGAGCATGGTATGTTCTTCCATTTGTTTGTGTCCTCTTTTATTTCATTGAGCAGTGGTTTGTAGTTCTCCTTGAAGAGGTCCTTTACATCCCTTGTAAGTTGGATTCCTAGGTATTTGATTCTCTTTGAAGCAATTGTGAATGGAAGTTCATTCATGATTTGGCTCTCTGTTTGTCTGTTACTAGTGTATAAGAATGCTTGTGATTTTTGCACATTAATTTTGTATCCTGAGACTTTGCTGAAGTTGCTTATCAGCTTAAGGAGATTTTGGGCTGAGACAATGGGGTTTTCTAAATATACAATCATGTCATCTGCAAAGAGGGATAATTTGACTTCTTCTTTTCCTAACTGAATACCCTTTATTTCTTTCTCTTGCCTGATTGCCCTAGCCAGAACTTCCAACACTATGTTGAATAGGAGTGGTGAGAGAGGGCATCCCTGTCTTGTGCCAGTTTTCAAAGGGAATTTTTCCAGTTTTTGCCCATTCAGTATGATATTGGCTGTGGGTTTGTCATAAATAGCTCTTATTATTTTGAGGTACGTTCCATCAATACCGAATTTATTGAGCGTTTTTAGCATGAAGGGCTGTTGAATTTTGTCAAAAGCCTTTTCTGCATCTATTGAGATAATCATGTGGTTCTTGTCTTTGGTTCTGTTTATATGCTGGATTACGTTTATTGATTTGCGAATGTTGAACCAGCCTTGCATCCCAGGGATGAAGCCCACTTGATCATGGTGGATAAGCTTTTTGATGTGTTGCTGAATCCGGTTTGCCAGTATTTTATTGAGGATTTTTGCATCGATGTTCATCAGGGATATTGGTCTAAAATTCTCTTTTTTGTTGTGTCTCTGCCAGGCTTTGGTATCCGGATGATGTTGGCCTCATAAAATGAGTTAGGGAGGATTCCCTCTTTTTCTATTGATTGGAATAGTTTCAGAAGGAATGGTACCAGCTCCTCCTTGTACCTCTGGTAGAATTCAGCTGTGAATCCATCTGGTCCTGGACTTTTTTTGGTTGGTAGGCTATTAATTATTGCCTCAATTTCAGAGCCTGCTATTGGTCTATTCAGGGATTCAACTTCTTACTGGTTTAGTCTTGGAAGAGTGTAAGTGTCCAGGAAATTATCCATTTCTTCTAGATTTTCCAGTTTATTTGCATAGAGGTGTTTATAGTATTCTCTGATGGTAGTTTGTATTTCTGTGGGGTTGGTGGTGATATCCCCTTTATCATTTTTTATTACGTCAATTTGATTCTTCTCTCTTTTCTTCTTTATTAGTCTTGCTAGTGGTCTGTCAATTTTGTTGATCTTTTCAGAAAACCAGCTCCTGGATTCATTGATTTTTTGGAGGGTTTTTTGTGTCTCTATCTCCTTCAGTTCTGCTCTGATCGTAGTTATTTCTTGCCTTCTGCTAGCTTTGGAATGTGTTTGCTCTTGCTTCTCTAGTTCTTTTAATTGTGATGTTAGAGTGTCAATTTTAGATCTTTCCTGCTTTCTCTTGTGGGCATTTAGTGCTATAAATTTCCCTCTACACACTGCTTTAAATGTGTCCCAGAGATTCTGGTATGTTGTATCTTTGTTCTCATTGGTTTCAAAGAACATCTTTATTTCTGCCTTCATTTCGTTATGTACCCAGTAGTCATTCAGGAGCAGGCTGTTCAGTTTCCATGTAGTTGACCGGTTTTGATTGAGTTTCTTAGTCCTGAGTTCTAGTTTGATTGCACTGTGGTCTGAGAGACAGTTTGTTATAATTTCTGTTCTTCTACATTTGCTGAGGAGTGCTTTACTTCCAATTATGTGGTCAATTTTGGAGTAAGTGCGATGTGGTGCTGAGAAGAATGTATATTCTGTTGATTTGAGGTGGAGAGTTCTATAGATGTCTATTAGGTCTGCTTGCTGCAGAGCTGAGTTCAATTCCTGGATATCCTTGTTAACTTTCTGTCTTGTTGATCTGTCTAATGTTGACAGTGGAGTGTTGAAGTCTCCCATTATTATTGTCTGGGAGTCTAAGTCTCTTTGTAAGTCTCTAAGGACTTGCTTGATGAATCTGGGTGCTCCTGTATTGGGTGCATATATATTTAGGATAGTTATGTCTTCCTGTTGAATTGATCCCTTTACCATTATGTAATGGCCTTCTTTGTCTCTTTTGATCTTTGATGGTTTAAAGTCTGTTTTATCAGAGACTAGTATTGCAACCTCTGCTTTTTTTTGTTCTCCATTTGCTTGGTAAATCTTCCTCCATCCCTTTATTTTGAGCCTATGTATGTCTCTGCATGTGAGATGGGTCTCCTGAATACAGCAGACTGATGAGTCTTGACTCTTTATCCAGTTTGCCAGTCTGTGTCTTTTAATTGGAGCATTTAGTCCATTTACATTTAAGGTTAATATTGTTATGTGTGAACTTGATCCTGCCATTATGATATTAACTGGTTATTTTGCTCATTAGTTGATGCAGTTTCTTCCTAGCCTTGATGGTCTTTACATTTTGGCATGTTTTTGCAATGGCTGGTATCGGTTGTTCCTTTCCATGTTTAGTGCTTCCTTCAGGGTCTCTTGTAAGGCAGGCCTAGTGGTGACAAAATCTCTCAGCATTTGCTTATCTGTAAAGGATTTTATTTCTCCTTCACTTATGAAACTTAGTTTGGCTGGATATGAAATTCTGGGTTGAAAATTCTTTTCTTTAAGAATGTTGAATATTGGCCCCCACTTTCTTCTGGCTTGTAGAGTTTCTGCCGAGAGATCTGCTGTGAGTCTGATGTGCTTCCCTTTGTGGGTAACCCGACCTTTCTCTCTGGCTGCCCTTAAGATTTTTTCCTTGATTTCAACTTTGGTGAATCTGGCAATTATGTGTCTTGGAGTTGCTCTTCTCGAGGAGTATCTTTGTGGCATTCTCTGTATTTCCTGGATTTGAATGTTGGCCTGCCCTGCTAGGTTGGGGAAGTTCTCCTGGATGATATCCTGAAGAGTGTTTTCCAACTTGGTTCCATTTTCCCCCTCACTTTCAGGCACCCCAATCAGATGTAGATTTGGTCTTTTTACATAATCCCATACTTCTTTCAGGCTTTGTTCATTTCTTTTTCTTCTTTTTTCTTTTGGTTTCTCTTCTCGCTTCAGTTCATTCATTTGATCCTCAATCGCTGATACTCTTTCTTCCAGTTGATCGAGTTGGTTACTGAAGCTTGTGCATTTGTCACGTATTTCTCGTGTCATGGTTTTCATCTCTTTCATTTTGTTTATGATCTTCTCTGCATTAATTACTCTAGCCATCAATTCTTCCACTTTTATTTCAAGATTTTTAGTTTCTTTGCACTGGGTACGTAATTCCTCCTTTAGCTCTGAGAAGTTTGATGGACTGAAGCCTTCTTCTGTCATCTCGTCAAAGTCATTCTCCGTCCAGCTTTGATCCGTTGCTGGCGATGAGCTGCGCTCCTTTGCCGGGGGAGATGTGCTCTTATTTTTTGAATTTCCAGCTTTTCTGCCCTGCTTTTTCCCCATCTTTGTGATTTTATCTGCCTCTGGTCTTTGATGATGGTGACGTACTGATGGGGTTTTGGTGTAGGTGTCCTTCCTGTTTGATAGTTTTCCTTCTAACAGTCAGGACCCTCAGCTGTAGTTCTGTTGGAGATTGCTTGAGGTCCACTCCAGACCCTGTTTGCCTGGGTATCAGTAGCAGAGGCTGCAGAAGATAGAATATTGCTGAACAGCGAGTGTACCTGTCTGATTCTTGCTTTGGAAGCTTCCTCTCAGGGGTGTACTCCACCCTGTGAGGTGTGGGGTGTCAGACTGCCCCTAGTGGGGGATATCTCCCAGTTAGGCTACTCAGGGGTCAGGGACCCACTTGAGCAGGCAGTCTGTCCCTTCTCAGATCTCAACCTCCGTGTTGGGAGATCCACTGCTCTCTTCAAAGCTGTCAGACAGAGTCGTTTGGGTCTGCAGAGGTTTCTGCTGCGTTTGTTATTGTTTACTGTGCCCTGTCCCCAGAGGTGGAGTCTACAGAGACAGGCAGGTTTCCTTGAGCTGCTGTGAGCTCCACCCAGTTCGAGCTTCCCAGAGGCTTTGTTTACCTACTTAAGCCTCAGCAATGGCGGGCGCCCCCCCGCCCAGCCTCACTGCTGCCTTGCTGGTAGATCACAGACTGCTGTGCTAGCAATGAGGGAGGCTCCGTGAGCGTGGGACCCTCCCGGCCAGGTGTGGGATATAAACTCCTGGTGTGCCCGTTTGCTTAAAGTGCAGTATTGGGGTGGGAGTTACCCGATTTTCCAGGTGTTGTGTGTCTCAGTTCCCCTGGCTAGGAAAAGGGATTCCCTTCCCCCTTGCGCTTCCCAGGTGAGGCGATGCCTCGCCCTGCTTCAGCTCTTGCTGGTCGGGCTGCAGCAGCTGACCAGCACCGATTGTCCGGCACTCCCTAGTGAGATGAACCCAGTACCTCAGTTGAAAATGCAGAAATCACCGGTCTTCTGTGTCGCTCGCACTGGGAGTTGGAGACTGGAGCTGTTCCTATTCGGCCATCTTGCTCCGCCCCCTCAGTTTGTCTTCCATGTGCCTTTTTGGACTCACCTACTGGCACTCTATACTCCAGCCATACCACAGAACTCACCGTAAAAGCTTTGAGTTGAAAAGCATGTGCACTTGATACAAAGGGATACGGCCACAGAAGGCCAAGAGGTCTTTTTCATAACTGTTGTGAATTGACTAATGTTCCAGGTTTTGGTCTTTAGTCTTAAAGGCATATAAATATTATCTTGTCTTTATCCCAGAATATTTGGGTTCAAGATTACTGATAGATAACATTGACCTAAGGGATGAAGCTGAGGCAAAGTTAATACAAATGGAGAGTTTATTTAGGCCATGGTTGAAAACTAAAGCCCAGGAGCTATAGATTCAAGTTGCCCTGAATATATGCTCGGATTAGCAGCAGTTACCAGTGGAAAAACACTAAGTTAGAGGGCAGTTCCTAAATTGTTTAGCAATCATTTACATTGGTTCATTAAAATAACATAAGTTGTTGTTTGGCTATACATTGTTTTTTGTATCACAAATTCCAGGAATATGAGGATAATGGGTGAAGGATAATTGTACAACTTAGGGTAGCTTTTTAGATATTTTATCAGCTAGTCTGGAAACTATAGGAAAGGATAGAAAAAACAAAATGCCTTTAAACAATTACTTCCAGGCATGGGTACAGGGAACCCGAGGGAAGTCTCATGCTCATGACTCTCTGGGCTTGATACATTTTGCATACCTCGCATTCCTTAGACTGCTCTGAGCCACTTTTCTTTCTCAATACTACGAAAGCTCGTGAGAAACCCACGTATAACACTATCCAATGCACATTATACTTAAATGGACTTGACTAGTAGATTCTCTCCCTGTAGGTAAACGTCATGAAAAAACACATTACAACCAGAAGGTTGTGTGTGGAATATGAAATAAGAATGGGGATAATTTATATAATTTGAATATTTAATTAGGTTACCTATAGTAGCCTTTTGCATCTATTTCTACGATAGCACCATAGGGATTACCTTATCAGAGGAAATGTAGTAGTGGAAGTCTCTTGGTAAGTGGGCTCTTTCTTCTGGAAAATACTTGAATAGTCATTGCTATTGTGGTTGCTTCTGTGATTTTACTGTTTCTTCTCTATGCCTCATGTCTATGGAAACTTCCTAGACATAATAACTTTTCTGGTTATCTTTCTCTGGTCTAAGAGCCACCATCTGTTTACTATGTATTGTTTTGTATAAATAAACCCTCAGAAAAGCACAGTATTTTGTTTAATTCCAAGTTCTTGCAACAGCTTACTTGCAGCTTACTTGTGAACTATGCCTTCCACCCCAATCCTCTTTTCTTTCTGGGGAAATACCTTGGGATACCGTTAAACAAAACAAAACAAAATCAAAACAAAAACCTCACTTCTTGTGAAACATAGCAGCAAACAGAAAAATGTACAAAGCAAAAATGTACAGGTTGGTGATTTATCACAAAGTGAACACGCACGTAACCATCACTCAGATCAATAATAGAACTTTGTCAACATTCCAGAAGCCCTGCCTCAGGGTCCAGCCAGTTTGTATAGCTTTCTTTCCCTCTATCTTTTATTTATTTATTTGTTTGTTTATTTATTTGTTTATTTATTTATTGTTTTGAGACGGAGTCTTGCTCTGTCACACAGGCTGGAGTGCAGTGGTGTGATCTTGGATCACTGCAAGCTCTGCCTCCCGGGTTCACGCCATTCTCCTGCCTCAGCCTCCTGAGTAGCTGGGACCACAGGCGTCCGCGGCCACGCCCGGCTAATTTTTTGTATTTTTAGTAGAGTCGGGGTTTCACCATGTTAGCCAGGATGGTCTCCATCTCCTGACCTCGTGATCCGCCCACCTCGGCCTCCCAAAGTGCTGGGATTACAGGCGTGAGCCACCGTGCCCGGCTCTTTCCCTCTATACTTTAAAAGTTGGCTGGGCACAGTGGCTCATGCCTGTAAGCCCAGCACTTTGGGAGGTAAAGGCGGGCAGATCATTTGAGGTCAGGACTTCTAGACCAGCTTGGCCAACATGGAGAAACCCCGTCCGTTCCTACTAAAAATACAAAGAAAAAAAAATCAGCCGGGTGTCGTGGCGGACACCTGTAATCCCAGGCTGAGGCAGGAGAATTGCATGAACCTGGGAGGCAGAGGCTGCAGTGAGCCGATATTGTGCCATTGCATGTCAGCCCGGGCAATAACAGTGAGACTCAATCCCCACCCCCCCAAAAAAAGAGGAAATCTCTATCTTTACTTTTACAATAATCACGTTTTCTTTTTTCCACTTAAGTATGCGTCTCTAGTTTTACCTTTTTTTTTTAAACATATAAACAATCCTACAGTATATGTATTTTTGTCTGAGGTTTTTTTTTTTTTTTTTTTTTTTTGGCTCAGTATCATTTGTAAGATTCATCAATGATGTCACATATAAGTAGTTATTTTCTTTTTGTGTATGTATGTTTTTAGTGTAGATATCTTACACATCTTGCATTAGATTTATACCTAGGTATTTGATATTTTTGATAACTAGTTATTTTCAAACATGCAGAATAATAAACCATTAAATGAATGTACCATCTTTTTTTTTTTTTTTTTTTTTTTTTTTTTTTTTTTTTTTTTTTTTTTTGAGACGGAGTCTGGCTCTGTCGCCCGGGCTGGAGTGCAGTGGCCCGATCTCAGCTCACTGCAAGCTCCGCCTCCCGGGTTTACGCCATTCTCCTGCCTCAGCCTCCCGAGTAGCTGGGACTACAGGCGCCCGCCACCTTGCCCGGCTAGTTTTTTGTATTTTTTAGTAGAGACGGGGTTTCACCGTGTTAGCCAGGATGGTCTCGATCTTCTGACCTCGTGATCCGCCCGTCTCGGCCTCCCAAAGTGCTAGGATTACAGGCTTGAGCCACCGCGCCCGGCCTGTACCATCTTATTAATTCAGCTGTTGATGGACATTTGGGTTGTCTGCAGGTTTTTATTGCTATGAATTATACTGCTCTGAATATTCAAGTACATGTATTTTGGAGCACATCTGCATACTTTTTTGTTGAGAGCATAAGAGAGAAATTTTTGAGTTATAAGATATGCATATCTTTAATAGATAATGCTAAATAGTCTTCCAAAGCAGTTGTACCAAATAACTTTCTTTCTTTCTTTCTTTTTTTTTTTTGAGATCGAGCCTCCCTCTGTCGCCCAGGTTGGAGTGCAGTGGTGCGATCTCAGCTCACTGCAACCTCCGCCTCCCAGGTTCATGTGATTCTTCTGCTTCAGCCTCCCAGGTAGCTGGTACTACAGGCTTGACGCCATGACCAGCTAATTTTTGTATTTTTAGTAGAGATGGGGTTTCACCACATTGGCCAGGATGGTCTCAATCTCTTGCTTTGTGACCTTCCTGCCTCGGCCTCCGAGAGTGCTGGGATTACTGGCGTGAGCCACCACGCCTGGCCTAAATAACTTTCTTAACTAGTAGTGCATGCGAGTTCTCTTTTTTCTGCTTCTTTGCCAACATTTGCTTTTGCTAGCCTTTATAACTTTAGTCATGTGAGTGGGTATGTAGTGGTATTCTATGGTGATTTTAACATGCTTTTCCCTGATTGCTAATGAGATTAGCACTTTTTATTATGTTTATTGGGATTTGGGTATCCTCTTTTGTGAAGTGCCCCTTGCAGTTTTTTATTTCTCCCAGTTTTCTATTATGTTGCCTATTTTTTGAAATTAATTTGTAGGAAGTTTTTATATATTTTAAATATAAGCTCTTTATCATGTGTGTCACAAATGTCATTTCCATTTTGGCTTTTCCTTTCACTCTCTTAATGGTATCTTTGATGAACAGAAATTCTTAAGGCTTTATCATCTTTGCATTTTATTTAAGAAATCTTTTTGTACCCCAGGGTCATAAAGCATCTTATAGTGTTTTCTTTTAGAAGCTTTATTGTTTTGCCTTTCAGGTTTAGATTTAAAATCCACCTGAAATTAGTATTAATGTATGGTGTAGAATAAAATTTGGGTTTCCTTTCATATGAATATGTGTTTTTCTCACCACCATTTATTCAAAAGGCCATAATTTTTTCACTGCTTTGCAATGTCATCCTTGTTTTAAATCAAGTGACTATATCTGTGAGTCTGTTTCTGTGTCACTGTTCTATATCTTTCATCTGTTTGGCTCTTCTTAAACCAATACTATATGTGCTAACACAGCTAAGTAAGCACTGATGGCTGATCGAGAAAGTCCTCCCACTTTTTATTCTTTAAGATTGTCTTTGGCTATCCTTGACAATTTGCATTACCGTATACATTTTGTAATTAGCTTGTTCAACACATATACGTATACACACCTATTGGGGTTTTGATTGGGATCTTACAGAATCCCTAGGTCAGCTTAGGGGGAGCTTCATTTAAAAAATATTGAATCTTTTAATCTATGAACACAGTATGTCCTTCAATTTGTTTAAATATTCTTTTATATTATTCAAAATGCTTTACAGTTTTCTGCTTAAAGTTATTATCTTTTTATTAGATTTATCCTTTTTTTCACATTAAAAATCCAGCTTATTTAGGTATAATTGACATACAAACAGCTGTACATATTTAATATGTACAACTTAATAAATTTGGAGATAAGGGTACAGCTGTGAAACCATCACTGCAGTGTATGCTATAAACACATCCCCTCAAAAAGTTTCCTCTTGGCCTCTTTATTATTACTATTATTGTTTTTGTGATGCAAATATTTAACATAAGATCTACCATACTGGCAAATTTTTAAGTACGGTAAGTCCTTAATGTCAATGATAGGTTCTTGGACACTTTGACTTTAAGTGCGTGAAGTGTAACAAAACCAATTTTACCAAAATAGGTGGATTGATTTAAATAAGAGTGAAGTATGGCATATTTATAGTCTTATGGCATATTTCTGGTCACAAAAACATTATCAAACTTCTGAATAAATACCCAAGCCACTTCTAACCTTAAACATTGTGTTGAGATATCTCATTGTGGTTTTGATTTGCATTTCCTGGATAATTAGTGATCTTGAGCACATTTTCGTATATTGTAGGCTATTTGTATGTCTTCTTTTGACAAATGTCTATTTAATTCCTTTGCCCATTTAAAAATCAGATTATTTTATTTCTTCTGTTGACTTATTAGAGTTCCTTATATAATTTGGATGTTAATATTTTATCAGATATATGGCTTGCAAATTTTTTTTCCTGTTTTGTAGATTGCCTTTTTTGTTTTGTTGACTGCTTTCATTGCAGTGCAGAAGATTTTTAGTTTGATGTAATCCTGCTTGTCTATTTTTCTTTTATTATCTGTACTTTTGGTGTCATATCCAATAAATCATGGCAAAGGCCAATATCAAAATATTTTCTTCCAGGAATGCTACACTTTCATTTCTTAAGTTTAAATATTTTGAGTTTTTGTGTGTGGTGTTAGATAAAGATCAATTTCATTCTTTTACATGTGGATATCCAGGTTTCCCAGTGCCATTTGTTGAAGAGACTGTTCTTTCTCCATTGTGTATACTTAGCATCTTTGTTGAAGGTCAGTTGACTATATATGCCTGGATTTATTTCTGGGATCTCTATTCTGTTCCATTAGGCTATATGTTTATCTTTATGGCAGTACTATACTCTTGATTACTAGAGCTTTGTAATATATTTCCAAATCAGGAAGTGTGATGCTTCTGGCTTTGTTCTTTCTTAAGGTTGCTTTAGCAATTTGTGGTCTTTTGTGGTTGCATGTGAATTTTAGGATTGCTCTCTTTCTGTAAAAAATGCTGTTGGGATATTGGTAAGGATTGCATTTAATCTGTAGGTTGCTTTGGGCAGTGTGGGCATTTTAACAATATTATTTATTCCTATCTATGAACGTGGGATGTCTTTCTTGTCCCAGATCTTATAAGAAAAGCTTTCAGTTTTTCACCATTGAGTGTGATGTTAACTATGGGCTTTTCATATATGGTCTTTATTATGTTGGGATTGTTTTCTTCTATTCCTAGTTTGTTGAGAGTTTTTTTTTTTTTTTTTTTTAATCATGAAAAAGTGTTGAATTTTATCCAAATGCTTTTCTGCATCTACTGAGACAATCATGTGATTTTATTTTCAATTCGGTTAATATGGTGTCTCACGTTGATTGGTTTTCATATTTTGAACTCTCCTTGCATCCCAGAGATAAGTCTTACTTGGTCATGGTTTGTGATCCTTTTAATGTGCTGCTGAATTCAGTTTGCTAGTATTTTGTTGAGAATTTTTACATCTATATTCATTAGAGATATTGTCAGTAGTTTTCCTTTTTCATGGTATCTTTATCTGGCTTTGGTATCAGGCTAATGCTGATCTTATTTTTATTTTTATTTTTTTGAGACGGAGTCTCACTCTGTCGCCCAGGCTGGAGTGCAGTGGCCTGATCTCAGCTCACTCTAAGCTCCACCTCCCGGGTTCACGCCATTCTCCTGCCTCAGCCTCCCAAGTAGCTGGGACTACAGGCACCCACCACCATGCCCGGCTAATTTTTTGTATTTTTAGTAGAAACGGGGTTTCACCGTGTTAGCCGGGACGGTCTCGATTGCCTGACCTCGTGATCCATCCGCCTCGGCCTCCCAGAGTGCTGGGATTACAGGCGTGAGCCACTGCGTCCGGCCAGGCTAATGCTAATCTTATAAAATGAGTTTAGAATTCACCAGTGAAGCCTATAATCCTGGGCTTTTCATTGTTGGGAGGTTTTTGATTAATGATTCAATTGCCAATCTAGTTATAGATCTGTTTAGACTGTCTGTTTCTTGAATTTATCTTGGTAGGTTCTATGTTTCTAAGAATTTTTCTGTTTCTTCTAGGTTATCCAGTTTGTTGGCATATAATTGTTCATAGTAGTCTCTTGTGATTCTTTTTATTTCTGTAACATCAGCTGTAATATCTCTTCTTTCATTTCTGATTTTATTTGAATATTCTTTTTTCTTAATATAGCTAAGAGTTTGTCAATTTTGTTTATTCCATATGTCTCATATTTTCAATATTTTGTATTTTCTCCTTGATTTAATCTGGATGCATTTTAATTGTTCATTTTTCTGACTTCTCTTCCAGTTCAGCTGAGTTTAATCTGCTGTTATGACCATCCTTTGAGTTTCTAATTTTTGCAATTGCATTTTTCAGGTTTTTAATTTCCTTTTGTTCATTTTTATGTTTTCTTATTCTTTATTATAATTTTGTCTGTATTTCTTTTATAGTTAAAGTCTGTATCTGATAACTTTAATGTTTGGAGCCTCAGTTGGTGAGTTTATATTCCTGGTTTTGTTCATGTTTTCTTGTCTAGTCATGTGCCTGTTTAAAAAAAAATTAAATTGTTTGCCAGACATTATATTTGCAGAATTGTTTGCACAGATAATCTGAGGTCCAGGATGCTGTCATCGACATTCAGAGGATTATGCTTGTTCCAGCTAGCGCCTGTGGGTATAACCAGTCCAGGATCATGTCAACTCAATTTTAGAGAATGAGATGATTTGATGCCTATTGCTATAGGTTGGAAGTCCTTCAGAGTTCTACCTCAATGTAATAAGGCTCCTGAGGTACTCAACCTTGGTGGACTTTAGACTCCATTTCTTATCCCCATGATCCCTGGAGGCTATCAGTAACATCCCACTCAGTCTATCTGTTGTTTCCTCAGGAATTGGCAAGCACTCTGCTCCCTATCCAGGCCTGGTGATTCTTTCCTCTTACGGTAGCTCCTTGATGCCTTCAAACAGATCTTTTTTTCTTTCTTTCTTTTTTTTGGTCTGGTTTTTTTAGTTGTCCTCAACAGACTGGTTGGTCTGAATTACCCTAGTGCACCATCCAAATGTCACTTTCTTTGTGGAGTTTTTTAATACCCCTAGGCCCAATTAATTGCTTTTAGCATGGCATTTTGTACAGTTATAGCATCTATCACAATCTGATGTACATTTTAGTTATACTTTGCCTCTACTCCCCCCTCCACCACAAAAAAACCAAGTTTGTAACTTTCTTTCATTTTTTTTTTCTTTTTGAGATGGAGTCTCACTGTGTTGCCCAGGCTGGAGTGCAGTGGCACGATCTTGGCTCACTGCAACATCTGCCCCTGGGTTCAAGGGATTCTCCTGTTTTAGCCTCCTGAGTAGCTGGGATTACAGGTGCCTGCCACTGCACCTGGCTAATTTTTGTATTTTTAGTAGAGAGGGGGTTTCACCATGTTGGTCAGGCTGGTCTTGAACTCCTGACCTCATGATCCACCTGCCTCGGCCTCCCAAAGAGCTGGGATTACAGGCGTGAGCCACCACACCCAGCCAACTTTCTTAATTGAATTTGATATTTCAAAAGATATTCCATACTTTTTTTTTTTTTTTTTTTTTTTGCCTCTACTTCATGAGGCCATATCTCTTTATGGGTAATTACACATCTCCAAATAGAATCTATAAATTCGTTTTAGTTTAATTTTTTAAAACTCAGATTTTTCCCCCCATAGAGTGGTTTTATTCATGATGGCTAAGTTTCCAGGCTAACCTACAAAGGTTTGATCTGTTATTGTGTTAAAATGAATTAGAAAAATTGTAGAAAATGTGTTAACAATGATTATAGTCATTTATCAAAAAATAAAAGTTACCATAAATTTGGAAGCAACCTAAGTGTCTGTCCACACATGAATGGATAAAGAAAATGTAACACATATATACAGTGGAGTACTATTCAGCCATATAGGAGAATGAAATCCTGTCATTCGCAACAACATAGTTGGAACCTGAAATCGTTATGTTAAGTGAAATAAGCCAGTCACAGAAAGACAAACAGTATGTTCTCACTTATTTCTGCGAGCTAAAATATTAAGACAAGTAAACTCATGGAGATAGAGGATAGAAGGATGGTTACCAGAGCTGGAAAGCATAGTGGTGTGGGGTAGGGTGGGGGAGTGGGGATGGTTAATTGGTACAAAAAATAGAATGAATAAGAACTAGTATTTGATAGCACTACAGGGTGACAGTAGTCAATAATAATGTAATTGTACATTTAAAAATGACTAAAAGTATAATTGAATTGTTTATAACACAAAGGATAAATGCTTGAGGTGATGGATACTCCATTTACCCTGAGGTGATTATTACACATTGCATGCCTGCGTCAAAATGTCTCATGTATCCCATAAATATATACACCTACTATGTACCCACAAAAATTAAAAAGTTACCATGATTAAAGTAATGTTTTAAAGTCTTGAGTACGTTTGATTTTAAAAAAAACAACTAGATTTCAGGAGGATGAAAAAGTTGCAAGGATTGTGAGGGGATGGTTTGGATCTACGAGCAGTGTAGAGGTGGCTAGCATGGTTCTTTATGGACTGTAATTTCACCATCGACTTATAGTTCTGTTTTTGGTTGATACAGTAATATCAGTAGCACTATAGACAAAATCAGTATTCATGAATAGTCCCTTATTTACACTGCAAATGAAACATACAGAGAGGGAGAGCTTCTTGAGGTACGGGTCAGCATTTGAAATCAAGGTGGTAGGAAGGGGCTACACACAAGCGTAAGGGATTCTATTAGGTGGAATTAACAGTATTGTGATGATGAAAAAGAAGTGAGATGTTAGGTGGGCAGGGACAAAACCAACAGGTTCTTGATTTCCTTGATGAGCAGAAGCAAGCTGTAGGGTGGTTAGCTCCATGGGCTCTCCATGATGGCGCAGGACTCCTTGCTTGCTTTTGTAAATAGTTTCAGCTAAGTGGCAAAAAAAAGTGATAGTATGCATTAGCAACTTATATGAATCATTATTCATAAGAATGCTGCTTATAACTGAAGAATCAGTTATCATTTATAGAATGAAGGAATATATAAATAGGAATTTCATCATTTGTTTAATTTTTTCTCTATTTGGTCTACAATAGTAAGTCCTTGAGAAATCTAATGTGAAAAGCAACTCAGTGCTAAACCTAGGGGTGCTAAATATGCTAGATATAATGGGAAGTTAAAAGACACAATAGGAAGAAAGAAGAGCAGGAAACTAGGTAGTTGTGTACCTGAGGAAGGCCAAGGTCAAAATTTGATCAGACTGAAAGTAGTTTGGCACTCCCCTAGCAAAGTCATGCTGACTCTATGAGATGGGGAACAAGCTTGTGCAAGAAGAAATCTGAGTCAGCACAGTACAGGCGAGAACCTAGGAAGGACAGTAAGGTAAGGTGCAATATCTAGGCTTTTAGTATTTTATGTTTTAGACTTAAAATTAAAAATATAAGCTTAAGAAGCTCATAAGAAATGAGCCTTCAATAAAATTCTGAACATTTTGACCTCCTGCCTCCACAAACACTCTTGCCTTAGGACCATAATAACTGTTACAGGAATGCTTTTCCTTCCAGCTTCTGCCAATTTTAAGTTAAATCTCTTTATGGACTCTTCATGTTTTGCCTTGCTGGAGATCATCTCTCCCTTCTTTGAGCCAGTAGCACTTTGTATACTTTGTGTATCTGTGTCACATTTTATGTTAGATTGTATTTATTAGAGACTCTGGTAGATTTTTTTTTGTATATCTACCCTCTATTTCCCCAAGACCCAAGCACGAGATCTTATATACATTAGATGCCCAATAAATACAAACTATGAAAAAAAGAAATTATATATCACTATGTAAATTTTTGTCAGTTATAGAGAAAAGCACAAGTAGCTAGGAAAACTTGGATAGTCACTAGAAATAAAGGAGACTTAATCTATAGATTATTGACCCAACAGAAAACTACTTTACTATAAAATTCATTAGTCTGTTTTATCTATGAGCATTATCTACTTAAAGAAGATCTACCCTTTGATCTGGAGCTTTATTTGTAATAATAGTTGGCGCAGAAGGAATCATGTGCACATTTAATCCTTTATAAGTAGCTTTCTTTGATCATTTTGTAGAATTTCCATTTTTATATCTTAGAGTTATGACATATTAAGGGCAGTACTTTAAAATATTACTGTTTTGATAGATGCAAAAATCTTCAACAAAATACTAGCTAACCAAATCAAACAGCATACCAAAAAGATAATACATCAGATCAAGTGGGTTTCATACTAGGGATGCAGGGATGGTTAAACATATACAAGTCAATAAATGTGATATATCACATAGACAGAATTAAAAACAAAAATCATATGCTCATCTGAATAGACACAGCAAAAGCATTTGATAAAATCCAGCATCCCTTTATGATAAAAACCCTCAACAAGATTGGCATAGAAGGGACATACCTCAAAGTAATAAAAGCCAACTATGACAAAACCACAGCCAACATCATACTGAATGGGGAAAAGTTGAAAGCATTTCCCTCAAGAACTGGAACAAGACAAGGATGCCCACTTTCACTACTTCTGTTTAACATAGTACTGGAAATCCTAGCCAGAGCAATCAGACAAGAGAAAGAAAGAAAGGGCGCCCAGATTGGAAAAGGGAAAGTCAGACTGTCACTGTTCACCAATGATGTGATCATATACCTAGAAAACCCTACCAAAAAACTCCTAGATCTGATAAGTGAATCCAGTAAAGTCTCAGGATACAAAATCAATGTACACAAATCAGTAGGAATGCTATACACCAACCATGATGAAGCTAAAAAATCAAGAACTCAGTCCCTTTTAAAATAGCTGCAAAAAATAATAAAATACTTAGGAATATACTTAACCAAGGAGGTGAAAGATCTCTACAAGAAGAACTACAAAACACTGCTGAAAGAAATCACAGATGACAAAAACAAATGAAAACACATCCCAACCTCATGGATGAGTAGAATCGATATTGTGAAAATGACCATACTGCCAAAAGCAATCTACAGATTCAATGCAATTCCCATTAAAATACTACTGTCATTCTTTTTTTTTTTTTAGAATAATGTATAACAATTTATTGAATTAAGCCCCAGCTTGATTCAAGCAGAAAACTGGAAAAGGGGATTTTTAAAATAGACAAATAAAAATTGGATGTATTTATGGTGTACAACATGATGCCTTGGTATATGTACAGCATTGTAGAATGGCTAAATCAAGCTAATTAGCATGCATTACCTTACATACTTATCTCTTTTTTTGGAAAAGGGGGATAGAGAACAGGTTTTGTCTTCTCCCACTGTGATCTCCTGCAAAGACGGAGAAAGAGATCCAGACTGTTCATGAGTGATTTTGTCTGTGTTCTCATAAGGCCTTCCCAGAAGCGATGATTTTTTTTTTTTTTTTTTTTTTAATTCCAGCTATCCAACTTGATAAAGTCAATCTTCAAGTATATTGTGCGTGGTCTCTTCTGGATAACTTTGAGTGGAACCAGGGATACAGCAGATGGGTGCTGACAAGTTCATTGGTGCAGCACACCAACATGGCACAAGTATACATATGTAACAAACCTGCACGTTATGCACATGTACCCTAGAACTTAAAGTATAATAATAATAATAATAAAAACCTAATTGATCCGAATACAAATACAGTAAAGGCCATTATTAAATACTTCATGAGGCATTACATATTCAGACTTTATAATCACAGATCCACTGATATTAGATATTGATTACAGAAGTAAGTTGAGATTGTCTGAAAGATCATCACTAAAGCAGATCTCCTTTTCAAAAGCAGAGGCCTCTCCTGTATTTCTCAGCCATATTGCCTACAGATGTGCTTCACGGCCATTGTTTTGGATGATCTTGGCATATTCCTTGGCTGATGTGTAAGGGACTTGGGGTCTAGCTGGGTCTTCAAAATCAACATGGAAGACACCAAACCGGCTGCTGTATCCCTGGTTCCACTCAAAATACTACTGTCATTCTTTACAGAACTAGAAAAACAATCCCAAAATCCATACAGAACCAAGAAAGAGCTTCCATAGCCAAAGCAAGACTAAGCGAAAAGAGCATATCTGGAGATACCACATTACCTGACTACAATTTATACTACAAGGCTACAGTTACCAAAGCAACATGGCACTGGTATAAAAATAGGCATGTAGACGAATGGAACAGAATGGAGAACACAGAAATAAAGTCAAACACTTATAGCCAACTGACCTTCAACAAAGCATACAAAAACATAAAGTTGGGGACAGGACACCATATTCAATAAATGGTGCTGAGAAAATTGGCAAGCCACATGCAGAAGAATGAAAATGGATCCTTATCTCTCACCTTATACAAAAATCAACTCAAGATGGATCAAATACTTAAATCTAAGACTTGGAACTATAAAAATTCTGGAAGATAACATTGGAAAAACTCTTCTAGACATTGGCTTAGGCAAAGAATTCATGACTAAGAACCGAAAAGCAAATGCCACAAAAACAAAAATAAATAAATGGGACCTAACTAAACGAAAAAGCTTCCACACTACCAAAGAAATAATCAGCAAACAGACAACCCACAGAGTGGGAGAAAATATTCACAAACTACATATTTGACAAAGGACTGATACCCAGAATCTACAAGGAACTCAAGCAAGTCAGCAAGAAAAAGACAAATACTCCCATCCAAAAGTGGGCAAAGGACATGAATAGACAATTCTCAATGGAAGATATACAAACAGTCAACAAACACATGAAAAATGCTCAGCATCACTAATTATCAGGGAAATGCAAATTAAAACTACAGTGAGATACCTTACTCCTGCGAGAATGCCCATAATTAAAAAGTCAAAAAATAATAGATGTTGGTGTGGATGTGGTGAAAAGAAACACTTTTACACTGCTAGTGGGAATGTAAACTAGTACAACCACTATGGAAAACAGGATAGAGGTTTCTTAAAGAACTAAAAGTGGAACTACCATTTGATCCAGCAATGCCACTGCTGAGTATTTACTCAAAGGAAAGGAAGTCATTATATGAAAAAGACACATGCACACACATGTTTATAGCAGCACAATTGTTAATTGCAAAAATATAGAACCAACCTAAATGCCCATCAATCAACGAGTGGATAAAGAAAATGTATTTACACACCATGGAATACTATTCAGCCATAAAGTAGAATGAAATAATGGCCCTTGTAGCAACTTGGATGGATCTGGAGGCCATTATTCTAAGTGAAGTAACTCAGGAAAGGAAAACCAAATATCATATGTTCTCACTTATAAGTGGGAGCTAAACTATGAGGATGCAAAGGCATAAGAATGATATAATGGAGTTTGGGGACTCAAGGGGAAGGACGGATGGGGGTGAGGGATAAAAGACTATATATTGGGTACAGTGTACTCTGCTAGGGTGTGGGTATATCACAATCTCAGAAATCACCACTAAGGAACTTATTCATGTAACCAGAAACCACCTGTACCCCCAAAACTATTGAAATAAAAAATGTACTGTTTTGTAACAAATATTATGGGATCATTAAAACATATTCATCATTAGATTCAGGATCTGCTGGAAAATGTTTAATAAATAATAAATTTATTTAAACTCTACCCATGTTTTATTTGGGTGTATTTTCATGGCCCAAATGTTATGTTTGAAGCATTGATTTCATTGGGAAGTTTGAAAAGAACCATTTCTACACATGTAAAGTTATAGAAGGGGAGTCAACTACAGTCATAAGGAAGGTTTTCATTAAGATATCTCTTCCTGTAGATTTACCCAAAAAGATAAGATTTAATCATCGAACTCTTATCTTTTATATGAGAAGTCTACTTAATATAGATCAGACTATGCCATTTAATGTCTGAACATATTGTAATGAGTGGCTTCTTTTTTTGTTTTTTGAGATAGAGTTTTGCTCTTGTTGCCCAGGCTGGAGTGCAATGGCACGACCTTGGCTCACCGCAACCTCCGCCTCCCGGGTTCAAGTGATTCTCCTGCCCCAGCCTCCTGAGTAGCTGGGATTACAGGTGTGTGCTATCATACCCAGCTAATTTTGTATTTTTAGTAGAGATGGGGTTTTTCTATGTTGGTCAGGCTGGTCTCGAACTCCCGACCTCAGGTGATCTGTCCACCTCAGCCTCCCAAAGTGCTGGGATTACAGGCATGAGCCACTGAGCCCGGTCATGATTGGCCTTTGGAATTGACTGGGACCTTGATGGTTATTCATTTCAAGCTCCTATTTAGGGAGAAACCCATTCTCCACATTTCCATTCTCCATTGTGTTAAAGTTAATTCGTCACATGTCTAGACTGATATATTTCAATACCAATTTAGTCAAACTTTGGACCATGACCATTAATGGATAGTGAAATCAATTTAGTGGGGTGAGGGGTGTTGTGACAAGAGTTTTTAAAAAGAGGAATAGAATAGGTAAGAATAAAAGGCAAGGCCAGGCACCGTAGCTCATGCCTATAATCCAATGCTTTGGGAGGCCAAGGTGGGAGGACTGCTAGAGCCCAGGAGTTTGAGAACAGCCTGGGCAACATAGGGAGACCCCATCACTACAATAAATTTAAAAATTCGCTGGTTATGGTGGTGGTGGGCACCTGTAATTCTAGCTACTGGGGATGCTGAGGTAGATGGATCACTTCAGCCTAGAAGTTCGAGGCTGCAGTGAACTATGATTGTGCCACTCCACTCCAGCCTGGGTGACAGAGTGAGACCCTATCAAAAAAAAAAAAAAAAAAAAAAAAAGAATAAAAAGAATAGAAGATAGAAGGTAGAGTATTTGTTTCAGTATATACATGCATATGTTTGTTGGGTCATAATGTAAAAATATATTTGTTGGCCAGGCATGGTGGTTCATGTCTGTAATCTCAGCACTCTGGGAGGCTGAGGTGAGCAGATCACCTGAGGTCAGGAGCTCAAGATCAGCCTGGCTAACATGGTGAAAACCCATCTCTACTGAAAATACAAAAATTAGCTGATTAGCTGGGCATGATGGAGGGTGCCTATAATCCCAGCTACTTGGGAGGCTGAGGTGGAAGAATCGCTTGAACCTGGGAGGCAGAGGTTACAGTGAGCCGAGATTGTGCCATTGCACTGCAGCCTGGGCGACAGAGTGAGACTCCATCTCAAAACAACAACAAAACAAAACAAAACAAAGAGTATTTGTTATTGTAGATCAGGTCAAAGCTTTTGAGAAATACTCGACTAGACTGCAGGATCCTTGTGATAGGAGTCATATTATAGGTGCTCATTAAATGCTTGTGGAATTATTATATTTGCCTCAGTTGTCAGTTTGTATTAAAAATGAGGGACTTGTTTACCCAATCAATTTCTGATTGGGCTTATGTGGAGATAGAGGTTATTCATCGGGGTGCCTTTAAGTGTACCCCCCGTCCCCCTTATTTAGTCTTCTTTAAGATAAATGGGTTTTAAGACATAGACATGCTCTATCTTTCCTCCTTCCTCCTTCACCTTTCCCACAGGAGTCATCAAAGAATCTTTGCTGGGTAATGATTTAGACTCATTCCCTGTCTCATACCCCCTTACAATGAGCATCGAGTGTTTATAATTCATCAGGCAGCAGTATAAGCATTTTATATGTATTAACTCATTCACTCCTCATAATAAGCCTCTGGAGGGTGCTCTGTTATCTCCAGTTTACTGATGAGTAAACTAAAACACAAATAGATGAAGTGGATTAAGATCACAGACTTAGTAAGTGGCCAGGATTTGAACCTAGGCAATCTTTGGATATCGTAGAAAGAACACAGCACTTTTCAAGAGCAGAGAGCTAGGCTAGAGGGCTGGTTGGCTCAGGGAGTTTTGTTCAACCAAGGGTCTCTTTGGGGGCAAGGCTGCTAGAAGGCCTTGCGTAGTCTTTTTTGTATTTCAGATCCCTGAAATTAGGTAAATCTGGAAAATGGACTGAATTTTCACTTTTTACTTAATATTTTGATGTTAGGTGGACAAAGCCTGAGATAAGTGACCACATGTCACTTAAGATAAATCCATATTTAGTTTGAAAAGCAATGATCAGAATTGGAAATCTGAAGTATAATCTACTATATAGGATGCCCCATGGCTAGCATGTGAATGGACACTCAGAGTAAGCAGGGGAGAAAGGGATAATTTATTTATAAGCACACACATATATATGTGCATATGTATATGTGTGTGTGTATCTATATCAAATTAAAAAGGTAAAAGTGTGTATGTGGGTAAATTATGTTGACAAATGTAAGAGGGAAAATGGCCATAAAGGAGCTTGTGGTAGGCAGAATAATGGCCACCCAAAGGTGTCCATGTCCTAATTCCTGAAACCTGTAAAAACGTTACCCTAGATGGCAAAAGAGACATTGCAGAATTAATTAAGGTTAAGGATCTTCAAATGAGGAGGGTTTTTTTTTTTTTTTTGCTGGATTATCCAGGTGGGCCCAATCTAATCACATGAGTCCTTAAAATTGGAGAACCTTTTCCAGTTGTGGAGAATCAGCATGGAAACAGATTCTCTCCTAAAGCCTCCAGAAAAGAATGCAGTCCTGCTGACACCTTGATTTTAGCCCAGGGAGACTGTTAGATTTCTAACTTACAGAACTGTAAGATACTGAATTTGTATTGTTTAAGCCACTGAGTTTGTGCTAATTTGTTACAGAAGCAATAGAAAATGAATATAGGGCTCTTTAGTACCGCCCAAATTATAAAAAAGAGAGTTTCTCTGAAGGTAAGTTTCCTTCCACCTGCTCAAAGAAGCTGAAACTGTTTAACCTTGAGAAGACAAAGTTAGTAAGGGCACCTTAGCTCTGATCTTCAGTATTTAAAAGGCTATCATATGGAAAAAAGATTAGATTATTATGTTAAGTTGGAAGAATTTTAGGTCAAGAGTTGAAGTTATGGAGATTGTGACAATTATAGCTATCAAAATCAGACTGGGTGGCATTGCAGAACTTAAGTTCCCCTTCTCTGGAAGTGCCCAGCAATAATAATACTGTATATGGCATTTTAAAGCCATTTTGCAGTTTACCAAAAGCTTTATGTTCATAAATCATCCCATTTAATCCTCAACAGTGTGGCGAATTGGTCTTAATTTTCTCATTTTATGTGTGAGTAAACGGAGGCTAACGTGTAAGCTTAATATAACTTAACAAAGGGCTCACAGCTAGCTAGTAAGGGCAGAGTTGGGAGTTGAGCGTTGTTTTGGGAGTTGAAGGCCAGTGCCTTTCCTATTGCCTCATTCATTCATTTGTTCACATTTATAGAGTGCTTCTTTTGACAACACCTGGATAGGGCAACAGGAGTAAAGTAATGAACAAGGCAAGTGTGTTCCCTATCCTTAGCACTTACGGTCGGAGGAAAGAGAAACTGGGAATTCGTAGAGTGACTAATGCTGTGCAGGAGGAAGGAGCATGTGATCCAAGAACACATGGAAGGGTTACCGGGTCAGCCTTAGAGGTTAGGGAAGCCTTCTTGGAAGAGGTGATGTTTAAGAATCACAAGGAGTGATCCAGAAAAAGACGAACCTGGGCAAGGGCAGGATGGTAGGAAGAACATCCCACGCAGAGGAAATAGCACACATGGCAGCACAGAGAAACTAAACTGACATCTGTCCGAGAATGTCAGAGGAGAGAGTCCTTCCACTAGTGAACAGTTTCGATACATGCCTTCTAAGGCTCCTTCCAACTTTAACATTCAATAAATCTATGAAAAATATCAATTTTTAAATAGGTAACAGACTGCATGGCTTCATTTGGTGAACTTTTATCATTAGCTTATATATCAGGCATATTTAGGTGCAAATCAGGATGCTAAGCACTGAATAAGAGTTTCAAGGTGGAGGCAATAGGCCATTCCAGAGGAAAAATGGACTACAATTTATGGCTGTCCAGTGGTGTGTCGGTAAATATTTAGCAACCACCTTTCCAGAAAAATAAGCCCTGATTTATGGTATTTGCCAATTCCATGGTATAAGCACACCCACCGTGGCTAATTTTAAGCTGCCATCACTGCTGTGGAGTTGGGAAGAGATGTGCGTGAACACACCATTGTGTAGTATTTTCAGCATACAAATGCAATAGGCACAAAGAACTGCAAGATCGTAGCATAAACTGTGATGAAATGATTAGGAAGTGATGAATTTTGAGTATTACTTTTGTTTCTATGTAATTTATTATAAGTTTATATAATTTATTTATTTTCTTTTTTTTTTTAGAGACAGGGTCTTGCTCTTGTCACCCAGGCTGGAATACAGTGGCACGATTGTAGCTCACTGAAGCCTCGAACTCCTGGGCTCATGTGATCCTCCTGAGCCTCCCAAGTAGCTGGGACTACAGGCACACACCACCCTGCCTGGCTAATTATTTTTTATTTTTGTAGAGATGAGGTCTCCCTGTGTTGCTAGGCTGATCTTGAACTTCTGGCCTCAAGTGATCCTCCCACCTTGGTCTCCCAAAGTGCTGGGATTATAGGCGTGAGCCATGGCACATGGCCTGTAATTTAATTTTTAATAGTAATTGTATTTAACAACTATATCTCAGAATTCCTAAAAATTAAAACAATTGGCTCTTGCAAGTTGATACAAGCCAACTTTAGCACAGTACAACAGCTACCCCTGGAAATGCTGCTTAGAGTGTTGTCATTGTGAGAATTGACGCAGTTGTCAAAGGGCTCTCTGTGCTTCTTAGAAAGCTTACATATTCCCACACCCAATGTCAATAATGATGTATTGGTTCATAAGAGCAGTAGCTGTCAGTTTCATGGGAGTGGAGTAGAAAAGCTCCTATCTGCCTCTTCCTCTGAATCCTGTTTTTCAGCTTTGCCAGGCTTATGTCTGGCTAAAATAATCTGTTGCACTTATTTTATTTGTTATTGTGTAGAGGAGATAAAACATGGAGTGGGGAAAATTTTCCTATTTTATATGAGTCCCTGGCAGAGCAAACAAATGACTAGTTTTAGCCACTGGGAACTTAAGGAGTACGGTTTTAAAGTCCATTGTGAAACAATTTCTGTGTAATTCTGTTTAAAACTATTGTGTTCCATTTGATGTTTGTTAATTGCCGAAGGAAAAAGAGTCCTACTTATTTAAAACACAGAAGTCAAGTTCAAGTATAGGAGAAATGTTAGAAAGGAGGGAGTCCCTTTAGAGTGCCTTTATTATATAGATAAGGATGATTGGTGACAAGTCAGATAAAAAGAATGAGACCTAGTGGGCTAAATCATCATAAGAAGAAGCTGGAAGGTGCAGACTGGGAGAAATGAAGAAGGGCTTTCCACCCAAGGAAGAAAGAGTAGTGAATTTTAAGTGAAACTGATTAAAATGCTAGTCAAAGACATAGATCCTTTGAGCTGGGAAAGCATTTAGGGTTAATAGTTTCAAAGTGGAGATTTTTAAACTTTTAGTTTCAGGGGTTCATGTGCAGGTTTGTTACATAAATAAGTTGCATGTCGCAAGGGTTTGGTGTATATGTTGTTTTGTCACTCAGATTTGAGCATAGCACCCAATCAGTAGTTTTTTGAATCCTCACACTCCTCTCACCCTCCATCCTCAAATAGGCCCCAGTGTCTATTGTTTCCTTCTTTGTGTCCATGTGTACTCAATGTTTAGCTCCCACTTATAAGTGAGAACATGTGGTGTTTGGTTTTCTGTTCCTGCATTAGTTTGCTTAGGATAATGGCCTCCAGTCCATCTATATTGCTACAAAAGACATGATCTTATTCTTTCTTATGACTGTGTAGTATTCCATGATGTATATGTACCATATTTTCTTTATCCAGTCTACCATTGATGGGCATTTAGGTTGATTCCATGTCTTTGCTATTGTAAATAGTGTTGCTGCAATGAACATATGCATGCATGTGTCTATATGGTAGAATGATTTATATTCCTTTGGGTATATACCTAATAACGGGATTTCTGGGTCAAATGGTAGTTCTTTAAGAAGTCGTCAAACTGCTTTCCGCAGTGGTTGAACTAATTTACATTTCTGCCAGCAGTGTGTAAGCATTCCCTTTTCTCTGCAACTTCACCGCTATCTGTTATTTTTTGACTTTTCAAAAATAGCCATTCTGACTGGTGTGAAATGGTATCTTATTGTGGTTTTGATTTGATGTTGAGCATTTTTTCGTATGCTTATTGGCTGCATGTATGTCATATTTTGAAAAGTGTTCATGTCCTTTGCCCACTTTTTAATGGAGTTGTTTATTTTTTGCTTGTTAATTTAAGTTTCTTATAAATTCTGGATATTTACCTTTGTCAGATGCATAGTTTGCAAATATTTTCTCCCATTCTTTGGGTTGTCTGTTTACTCTGTTGATAGGTTTTTTTTCCTCTGTGCAGAAGCTCTTTGGTTTAATTAGGTCCCATTTGTCAATTTTTGTTTTTGTTGCAATTGCTTTTGGCATCTTTATCATGAAATCTTTACCAGTTCCTATGTATAGAATGGTATTGCCTAGGTTATCTTCCAAAGCTTCTATAGTTTTGGTTTTACATTTAAGTCTTTAATCCATCTTGAGTTGATTTTTGCATATGATATAAGGAAAGGATCCAGTTTTAATATTCTACATGTGGCTAGCCAGTTATCCCAGCACCATTGATTGAGTAGGGAGTCCTTTTGCCATTGCTTTTTTCAGCTTTGTTAAACATTTGATGCTGGTAGGTGCACAGCATTATTTCTGAGCCCTCTGTTCTGTTCCATTGGTCTGTGTCTGTAATTGTTCCAGTACCATGCTTTTTTGATTACTGTAGCCCTGTAGTATAGTTTGAAGTTGGGTAACAGACTTCATTTAGATTAATCTTGGCAAATGTTTAGGGATGACTTAATTTAAAAAAAATTAGATATAATTTATAGACCATAACATTTACCATTTTAAAACATATATTTTCATGGTTGTACAACCATCACACTATGTAATTTGAGAACATTTTCATCTCCCCACGAAGAAACCTCATACCTATTAGTCACTTCCCAATCCCTGAAATACACTAATCTGCTTTCTGTCTCTTATGGATTTGCCTATTCTGTACATTTCATATAAATAGACTCATATAATATATGGACTTTGTATCTAGCTTCTTTTACTTAGCAGAATATTTTCAAGGTTCATCCATGTTGTATATATATCAGTGGCCAAATAATATTCTATTGTATGTATATACCATCTTTTCTTTATTCATCAGCTGATGGGCATTTTTGCAACTTATTCATCAGCTGATGGGTTGTTTGCAACTTTTTGGCTATTATGAATAATGCTGCTGTGGACATTTGTGTACATTTTTGCGTGAACATGTTTTCAATTATCTTGAGTCTAAGAGTAGAATTGCTGGATCATATGGTAGATCTGTGTTTTACTTTTTGAGGGAATCCCAAACTGTTTTCTGACTCTACCATTTTACATTCCCACCAGCAGTATATGGAGGTTCTAATTTCTCCACATCTCTTTATATCCTCTCCAGCACTTGTTATTTTATTATTTTTTACTATAGCTATCCTAGTGAATGTGAAGTGATATCTCATGCTTTTGATTTGCATTTTCTTGATGACTAATGATGCTGAACATCTTTTCTTTTTTTTTCTTTTATTTATTTATTTATTATTATTATTATACTTTAAGTTCTAGGGTACATGTGCATAACGTGCAGGTTTGTTACATATGTATACTTGTGCCATGTTGCTGTGCTGCACCCATCAACTCGTCAGCATCAACTCGTCATTTACATCAGGTATAACTCCCAATGCAATCCCCCCCCCCCCCCCCATGATAGGCCCCGGTGTGTGATGTGCTGAACATCTTTTCATGTGATTATTGGCCATTTGTGTATTTTCTTCGGGAAAATTTATTCAAATTCTTTGCCCATTTTAAAATTGGGTTGTCATTTTATTCTTGAGTTGTAAGAATTCTTTATATGTTCTTGATAGTAGACCCTCATTAGCTGTATGATTTGCAAATATTTTCTCCAAGTCTGTGGGTAATTTTTTTTCACTTTCTGGATAGTGTCCTTTAAAGCACAAATGTTTCTTGTTTTGAAGTCCATGTATCTATTTTTTCTTTGGTTGCTCATGCTTTAGGTGTAATATCTGAGAAATTGTTGCCTAATCTAACATCACAAACATTTACCTCTGTGTTTTCTTCTAGAAGTTTTATAGTTTTAGCCCTTACAATTAGGTCTTTGATCTATTTTGAGTTAAGTTTTGTACATGGCATGAGATATGGGTCCACATTTATTCTTTTGTGTGTAGATATCCAGTTGTCCCAGCACCATTTGTTGAAAAGACTGTTCTTTCCTCACTGAATTGTCTTGGTACCCTTGTCTTGCTACCGTTGTCGAAAATCAATTAGTCAGTTGTTTTTTACATGTATATAGTCTTATTTCTGGACTCTCAATTCTGTCCTATTGATCTATATGTCTATTGTAGGCCAGTACCACAGTGTTTGAATTACTATAGTTTTGAAGTAAGCTTAAAATAATTAAGTACGAGTCCTGCAACTTTGTTCTTTTTCAAGATTGTTTTTGCTATTGTAAATTCTTGCATTTTCATATGAACTTTACAGTTACCCTGTCAATTTCTACAAATAGGTAGTTGGAATTTCAATAGGGATTGCATTGAATTGGTAGATCAATTTGGGGAGTATTGAGGCTTCCAGTACATGAAGACAAAATGTGTTTCCATTTGTTCTTTAATTCCTTTCAATGAAGTTTTATAGTTTCATGTGTACAAGTCTTGCACTTATTCTGTTCTGCACATGTACTCCAATAGTATATTCTTTTTATACTATTGGATTGTTTACTTCATTTCATTTTCAGATTGTTCGTTGTGAATGTGTAGAAATACAATTGATTTTTTATATGTTGATCTTCTATAACCTTGCTAAACTCATTTATTAGCTGGTATGTGTGTGTATGTGTGTTGGGGGGGTGTTTGTGTGTATGTTTGTATTCCTTAGGATTTTCTACATACAGGATCATGTCACTTTGCAAATAAAGATAATATTTTCCTTCTTCCGTTATAATCTGGATGCAGTTTATTTTACTTTCTTGTTTGATTGCCCTGTAGTGTAGAACCTCCAGTACAATCTTAAATAGAAATGGTGAAAGTAGATATTCTTGTCTTATTCCTGATTTTAGAGGAAAACTTTCAATCTTTCACCATTAAGTATGATGTTACTTATGTTTTTTTTTAAATTCTATTTTAAGTTCTGGGGTACATGTGCAGAACGTGTAGGTTTGTTACGTAGGTATACACGTGCCATGGTGGTTTGCTGCACCTATCAACCCATCATCTACATTAGGTATTTCTCCTAATGCTATCCCTCCCCTAGCCCCCCACTCCCCAACAGGCCCCAGTGTGTGATGTTCCCCTGCCTGTGTCCATGTGTTCTCATTGTTCAACTCCCACTTATGAGTGAGAACATGCGGTGTTTGGTTTTCCGTTCCTGTATTAGTTTGGTGAGAACGATGGTTTCCAGCTTCATCCATGTCCCTGCAAAGGACATGAACTCATCCTTTTTTAATGGCTGTATAGTATTCCATGGTGTATACGTGCCACATTTTCTTTATCCAGTCTGTCATTGATGGGCATTTGGGTTGGTTCCAAGTTTTTGCTATTGTGAATAGTGCCACAATAAATATAAGTGTGCATGTGTCTTTATAGTAGAATGATTTATAATCCTTTGGGTATATAACCAGTAATGGGATTGCTGGGTCAAATGATATTTCTAGTTCTAGATCCTTGAGGAATCGCCACACTGTCTTCCACAATGGTTGAACTAATTTACACTCCCACCAACAGTGTAAAAGCATTCCTATTTCTCCACATCCTCTCCAGTATCTGTTGTTTCCTGACTTTTTAATGATTGCCATTCTAGCTGGCGTGAGATGGTATCTCATTGTGGTTTTGATTTGCATTTCTCTAATGACCAGTGATGATGAGATTTTTTTCATATGTTTGTTGGCTGCCTAAATGTCCTCTTTTGAGAAGTTTCTGTTCATATCCTTTGCTCACTTTTTGATGGGGTTGTTTTGTCTTGTAAATTTAAGTTCTTTGTAGATTCTGGATATTAGCCCTTTGTCAGATGGGTACATTGCAAAAATTTTCTCCCATTCTGTAGGTTGCCTGTTCACTCTGATGATAGTTTCTTTTGCTGTGCAGAAGCTCTTTAGTTTAACTAGATCCCATTTGTCAATTTTGGCTTTTTGTTGCCATTGCTTTTGGTGTTTTAGTCATGAAGTCTTTGCCCATGCCTATGTCTTTGAATGGTATTGGCTAGGTTTTCTTCTAGAGTTTTTATGGTTTTAGGTCTAACATTTAAGTCTTTAATCCATCTCGAGTTAATTTTTGTATAAGGTGTAAGGAAGGGGTCCATTTTCAGTTTTCTGCATATGGCTAGCCAGTTTTCCCAACACCATTTATTAAATAGGGAATCCTTTCCCCATTGCTGTTTTTGTCAGGTTTGTCAAAGATCAGATGGTTGTAGATGTGTGGTGTTATTTCTGAGGCCTCTGTTCTGTTCAGTTGGTCTATATATCTGTTTTGGTATTAGTACCAGGCTGTTTTGGTTACTGTAGCCTTGTAGTATAGTTTGAAGTCAGATAGTGTGATGCCTCCAGCTTTGTTCTTTTTGCTTAGGAATTGTCTTAGGTTTGCAGGCTCTTTTTTGGTTCCATATGAAATTCAAAGTAGTTTTTTTTTTCCAATTCTGTGAAGAAAATCAGTGGTAGCTTGATGGGGATAGCACTGAATCTATAAATTACTTTGGGCAGTATGGCTTTTTCATGATATTGATTCTTCCGATCCATGAGCGTGGAATGTTTTTTCATTTATTTGTGTCCTCTCATTTCCTTGAGCAGTGGTTTGTAGTTCTCCTTGAAGAGGTCCTTTGCATCCCTTGTAAGTNTTTTTTCATATGTTTGTTGGCTGCCTAAATGTCCTCTTTTGAGAAGTGTCTGTTCATATCCTTTGCTCACTTTTTGATGGGGTTGTTTTGTCTTGTAAATTTAAGTTCTTTGTAGATTCTGGATATTAGCCCTTTGTCAGATGGGTACATTGCAAAAATTTTCTCCCATTCTGTAGGTTGCCTGTTCACTCTGATGATAGTTTCTTTTGCTGTGCAGAAGCTTTTTAGTTTAATGAGATCCCATTTGTCAATTTTGGCTTTTGTTGCCATTGCTTTTGGTGTTTTAGTCATGAAGTCCTTGCACATGCCTATATCCTGAATGGTATTGGCTAGGTTTTTTTCTAGGGTTTTTATGGTTTTAGGTCTAACATTTAAGTCTTTAATCCATCTTGAGTTAATTTTTGTATAAGGCATAAAGAAGGGATCCAGTTTCAGCTTTCTACAAATGGCTACCTAGTTTTCCCAGCACCATTTATTAAATAGGGAATCCTTTTCCCATTTCTTGTTTTTGTCAGGTTTGTCAAAGATCAGATGGTTGTAGATGTGTGGTGTTATTTCTGAGGCCTCTGTTCTGTTCCATTGGTCTATATCTCTGTTTTGGTACCAGTACCATGCTGTTTTGGTTACTGTATGTACTATACTGTAGTATAGTTTGAAGTCAGATAGTGTGATGCTTCCAGCTTTGTTCTTTTTGCTTAGGATTGTCTTGGCAATGTGGGCTCTTTTTTGGTTCCATATGAACTTTAAAGTAGTTTTTTCCAGTTCTGTGAAGAAAGTCATTGGTAGCTTGATGGGGATGGCATTGAATGTATAAAATTACCTTGGGCAGTATGGCCATTTTCACGATATTGATTCTTCCTATCCATGAGCATGGAATGATCTTCCATTTGTTTGTGTCCTCCTTTATTTCGTTGAGCAGTGGTTTGTAGTTCTCCTTCGAGAGGTCCTTCACATCCCTTGTAAGTTGGATTCCTAGGTATTTTATTCTCTTTGAAGCAATTGTGAATGGGAGTTCAGTCATGATTTGGCTCTCTGTTTGTGTGTTATTGGTATATAAGAATGCTTGTGATTTTTGCACACTGATTTTGTATCCTGAGACTTTGCTGAAATTGCTTATCAGCTTAAGGAGATTTTGGGCTGAGACTATGGGGTTTTCTAAATATACAATCATATCATCTGCATACAGGGACAATTTGACTTCCTCTTTTCCTAACTGAATACTCATTTCTTTCTCTTGCCTGATTACTCTGGCCAGAACTTCCAATACTATGTTGAATAGGAGTGGTGGCCTGTTTTGTGCAGGTTTTCAAAGGGAATGCTTCCAGTTTTTCTGCATGCAGTATGATATTGGCCGTGGGTTTGTCATAAATAGCTCTTATTATTTTGAGATATGTTCTATGAATACCTAGTTTACTGAGTGTTTTTAGCATGAAGGGCTGTTGCATTTTGTCAAAGACCTTTTCTGCATCTATTAAGATAATCATGTGGTTTTTGTCATTGGTTCTGTTTATGTGATAGATTACATTTATTGATTTGCATATGAACCAGGCTTGCATCCCTGGGATGAAGCCGACTTGATCATGGTGCATAAGCTTTTTGATGTGCTGCTGGATTCCATTTGCCAGTATTTTATTGAGGACTTTAGCATTGATATTCATCAGGGATATTGGTCTAAAATTCTCATTTTTTTGTTGTGTGTCTGCCAGGCTTTGGTATCAGGATTATGCTGGCCTCATAAAATGAGTTAGGGAGGATTCTCTCTTTTTCTGTTGAATGAAATAGTTTCAGAAGGAATGGTACCAGCTCCTCTTCGTACCTCTGGTAGAATTCAGCTGTGAATCCGTCTGGTCCTGGACATTTTTTGGTTGGTAGGCTATTTATTATTGCCTCAATTTCAGAGCCTATTATTGGTCTGTTCAGAGATTCAACTTCTTCCTGGTTTAGTCTTGGGAGGGTATACGTGTCCAGGAATTTATCAGTTTCTTCTAGATTTTCTAGTTTATTTGCATAGAGGTGTTTATAGTGTTCTCTGATGGTAGTTTGTATTTCTGTGGGATTGGTGGTGATATCCCTTTTATCATTTTTTATTGCATCTATTTGATTCTTCTCACTTTTCTTCTTTATTAGTCTTGCTAGCAGTCTATCAATTTTGTTGATCTTTTCAAAAAACCAGCTCTTGGATTCATTTATTTTTTTGAAGGGTTTTTTGTGTCTCTATCTCCTTCGGTTCTGCTCTGATCTTAGTTATTTCTTGCCTTGTGCTAGTTTTTGAATGTGTTTGCTCTTGCTTCTCTAGTTCTTTAAATTGTGATGTTAGGGTGTCAATTTTAGATCTCTCCTGCTTTCTCTTGTGGGTATTTAGTGCTATAAATTTCCCTCTACACACTGCTTTAAATGTGTCCCAGAGATTCTGGTATGTTGTGTCCTTATTCTCATTGGTTTCAAAGAACATGTTTATTTCTGCCTTCATTTCGTTATTTACCCAGTAGTCATTCAGAAGTAAGTTCTTCAGTTTCTATGTACTTTTGTGGTTTTGAGTGAGTTTCTTAATCCTGACTTCTAATTTGATTGCTCTATGGTCTGAGAGACAGTTTGTTGTGATTTCTGTTTTTTACGTTGTCTGAGGAGTGCTTTACTTCCAACTATGTGGTCAATTTTGGAATAAGAGCAATGTGGTGCTGAGAAGAATGTATATTCTGTTGATTTGGGGTGGAAAGTTCTGTAGATGTCTATTAGGTCGGCTTGGTGCAGAGCTGATTTGAAGTCCTGGGTATCCTTGTTAACCTTCTGTCTCGTTGATCTGTCTACTATTGACAGTAGGGTGTTAAAGTCTCCCATTATTATTGTATGGGAGTCTAAGTCTCTTTGTAAGTCTCTAAGGACTTGCTTGATGAATCTGGGTGCTCCTGTATTGGGTGCATATATATTTAGGATAGTTAGCTCTTCTTGTTGAATTGATCCCTTTACCCTTATGTAATGGCCTTCTTTGTCTCTTTTGATCTTTGTTGGTTTAAAGTCTGTTTTATCAGCATCTAGGATTGCACCCCCTGCTTTTTTTTTTTTTTTTTCCCATTTGCTTGGTAGATCTTCCTCCATCCCTTTTTTAGAGCCTATATATGTCTCTGTGTGTGAGATGGGTCTCCTGAATACAGCACACTGATGGGTCTTGACTCTTTATCCAATGTGCCAGTCTGTATCTTTTAATTGGGGCATTTTAGCCCATTTACATTTAAGGTTAATATTGTTATGTATGAATTTGATCCTGTCATTATGATTGTAGCTGGTTATTTTGCCTGTTAGTTGATGCAGTTTCTTACTAGCATCGATGGTCTTTACAATTTGGCATGTTTTTGCAGTGGTTGGTACCGGTTGTTCCTTTCCGTGTTTAGTGCTTTGCCTTCAGGAGCTCTTGTAGGGCAGGCCTGGTGGTGACAAAATCTCTCAGCATTTGCTTGTCTGTAAAGGATTTTATTTCTCCTTCACTTATGAAACTTAGTTGGCTGGATATGAAATTCTGGGTTGAAAATTCTTTTAAGAATGTTGAATATTGGACTCCATTCTCTTCTGGCTTGTAGAGTTTCTGCCGAGAGATCTGCTGTTAGTCTGATGGGCTTCCCTTTTTGGGTAATGTGACTTTTCTCTCTGGCTGCCCGTAACATTGTTTTCCTTCATTTCAACCTTGGTAAGTCTGACAGTTATGTGTCTTGAGATTGCTCTTCTCAAGGAGTATCTTTGTGGTATTCTCTGTATTTCCTGAATTTGAATGTTGGCCTGCCTTGCTAGGTTGGGGAAGTTCTCCTGGATAATATCCTGAAGAGTGTTTTCCAACTTGGTTCCATTCACCCTGTCACTTTCAGGTACACCAATCAATCGTAGATTTGATCTTTTCACATAGTCCCATATTTCTTGGTGGCTTTGTTTGTTTCTTTTTACTCTTTTTTCTCTAAACTTCTCTTCTCGCTTTATTTCATTAATTTGATCTTCAATCCTGATATCCTTTCTTCCACTTGATAGAATTGGCTACTGAAGCTTGTGTATGCGTCACGTAGTTCTCGTGCCATGGATTTCAGCTCCATCAGGTCATTTAAGGTCTTCTCTACACTGTTTATTCTAGTTAGCCACTCGTCTAATCTTTTTTCAAGGTTTTTAGCTTCCTTGTGATGGGTTCAAACATCCTCCTTTAGCTCGGAGAAGTTTGTTATTACTGACCTTCTGAAGCATACTTCTGTCAACTTGTCAAAATCATTATTCATCCAGCTTTGTTCCGTTACTGGCAAGAAGCTGCGATCCTTTAGAAGAAAAGAGGTGCTCTGGTTTTTAGAATTTTCAGCTTTTCTGCTCTGGTTTCTCCCCATCTTTGTGGTTTTAATCTACCTTTGGTCTTTGATGTTGGTGAGCTACAGATGGGATTTTGGTGTGGATATCTTTTTTGTTGATGTTGATGCTATTCTTTCTGTTTGTTAGTTCTCTTTCTAACAGTCAGATCCCTTAGCCGCAGGTGTGTTGGAGTTTGCTGGAGGTCTACTCCAGACTCTGTTTGCCTGAGTATCACCAGCGGAGGCTGCAGAACAACAAAGATTACAGAACAGTAAATATTGCTGCCTGATCCTTCCTCTGGAAGCTTTGTTCCAGAGGGTCACCCACCTGTATCAGGTGTCAGTCAGCCCCTTACTGGGAGGTGTCTCCCGGTTAGGCTACACGGGGTCAGGGACCCACTTGAGGAGGCAGTCTGTCCATTCTCAGAGCTCAAATGCTATGCTGGGAGAACCACTCCTCTCTTCACAACTGTGAGACAGGGACGTTTAAGTCTGCAGAAGTTTCTGCTGCCTTTTGTTCAGCTATGCCTTGCCCCCAGAGGTGGAGTCTACAGAGGCAGCAGGCCTCTCCCCATGCCAGGTTGCTGCCTTGCAGATCGATCATTGCTGTGCTAGCAGTGAGCAAGGCTCCATAGGCATAGGACCCACTGAGCCAGGCGGGGGATATAATCTCCTGGTGTGCCGTTTGCTAAGACCATTGGAAAAGCACAGTATTTAGGTGGGAATGTCCTATTTTTCCAGCTACAGCCTGTCACAGCTTCCCTTAGCTAGGAAAGGGAAATCCCTCGACCCCTGTGCTTGCCAGGTGAGGTGATGCCCTGCCGTGCTTCGGCTTACCCTCTGTGGGCTACACCCACTGTCCAACCAGTCCCAGTGAGATGAACCAGGTACCTCAGTTGGAAATGCAGAAATCACACGTCTTCTGCATTGATCACACTGGGGGCTGTAGACAAGAGCTGTTCCTATTTGGCTATCTTGGAATGGGATCCTATGTATTTTTTTTTTTCTAGTACCAGCACTTTTATTTGTAGAGTTCTCAAATCAAAAGTAACAAATAATTATACATCAGGATTTTTAGGAATACCAATTATTTTACAACTGCCACTATATGTTTCTTCTTCTCTGACACAATTGGCACAGATCCAGGCTTGCTGTGTTTAATATGATTCACTTCCTTTCGTCGACGAGCTTCTTTCATGATGCGCTGTTCCTGAATCTGGCTGTAGATAGATTTTGGTAGATGTCGATGACGAGCTATGCGTTTTATATGAGGATAATGCTGAAATTTCTCCTTCAATTTCTGGTTATAATCTTTGGCTGCTTTTTCTCGTGACGTAAGCACACCCAATTTTTCAGAAGCATTAGCTTTCCACAGGCGAATGTTCATTTCATCAGAGCCACACATAATATACTTGCTGTTGGAAGTCCATTTTACACGGATAACATGCTGCATTCTCTTTGTGTGATATACCTCCCTGCTTTGACTTTTGTCTACAGGAAAGATTCGAATAGATTTATCAAAACTAGCAGACACAAACTCCTTCCCAGTGGGAGAGTAATCCACATCAAGCACTGCAGATACATGATCCATATGGACCATTACAGGAGTGTCCAGTGCACGCATATCAAAAGTATATAAGTTATAATCTTCATTTGCTGCTGTAAAACTGAAAGCTTCCATAGGGTTCCAACAGATTGTATTTGTTCTCATATCTAAGATAACCTTTTTCAAAGGAGTAGCTTGCCTCATATCGTACAGTACTATATTCCTGTCAGATGCACAACTTCCCAAGAGAAAAGTCTCAACTGGGTTAAATTTAACACTACTTATACTGTCAAATCCCCAGGTCATTGAACATATAGGATTAGTTCTTTGTTCATCCCAAATGTCTACTTGCTGTCCACATGAGGCAAAAACAGCTTCTTTCCAGTGATGATCAATCCCAGTATAGACTGTCTTTCCTAATATCGTATGTAATGGCTCTTCCTCCTCTCCATAGCCTGGCCCATCCATTTTCCACTGCTTCACAGTTTTGTCATCACCAACAGTGAAAAAAGAATTCCCACAAAAGCGAGTACATATTCCTCGTACAAAGCCTTCATGTGCTTGTATTGTACGGATACAATTCCGCTGAGTCAGGTTCCAAATTCTAACCTCTCCATTGCATGCCCCAGAAAGGACAGTAGCCAGGTTCTTTGGATGCTTTGCCAAGCAATTGACTCCATCACGGTGACCATCCAGAGATGCAAGGAATGGTTTTGCAAATACTCGTTCCAGTTTGGTAGCATTTAAAGCTCTTACATGTTCTCGTGGGACCTCAAAAGGATGTAAAGTAGGATCATAGTTTCTCGGAACTCTCTGTAAGTCCAACTTGGTTTCGCGGACATAATTGTCTGGATTCCAGCTCAGCATCTTCACCTTCATCTTGCTTGCTCCTACGGCCGGATTCCACGAGCTCTCCGGTACGAGTTCCCTGTATTTTTTTTTTTTAATTGTTTGCTTTTTGTCCCTCAAACTAGCTAATCTCAATTAATCAATCTTCAAGTTTACTATCTCTTCTGCCTGCTCAAAACTGCAGTTGAGCCACTCTAGTGAAGTTTTCATTTCAGTTATTATGCTTTTCAACTCCAGAATTGCTATTTAATTTTAAAAAATAGTTTATATATTACTAAGGTTTGAATGTGTCTCCCAAAAGTTTATGTGCTGGAAAGTTGTCATTGTAACAGTATTAAGAGGTAGGACCTTTAAGAGCTGATTAGGTCATAAGAGCTCTGCCCTCATGAGTATATTAATGCTATTATCATGGTTTATTTATTACAGCAGTGGGGCTCCTGATAAAAGGATGAGTTTGGCCTGATTTCCTTACTCTCTCTTGCATGCTTGCTCACCATGTTATGCCTTCCACCGTGAGATGATCTTCACCAGGTGCTAGTGCCATGCTCTTCGACTTCCTAGTCTCTAGAACCATGAGCCAAATAAACTTCTGTTCTTTAGAAATTATTCAGCCTGTGGTATTCTGTTATAGTTGCAGAAAATAGACTAAAACATATATGTTTATTGATCATCTTTATTGGTGGAATATAGTTATACCTTTATACTTTCTTTTAGTTCTTTTCTTTTTTCTTTTTTTCTTGGGGGGGGGAGTGGGGATAGGTTCTTGCTCTGTCACCCAGGCTGGAGTGTAGCAGTGTGATCATAGCTCACTGAAACCTCAAACACCTGAGCTCAAGTAATCCTCCCACCTTAGTCTCCCAAGTTAGACCAGATGTGCATGCCACCATGCCTGGCTGATTCTTTGCGTTACTATAGATAGGGTCTAGCTGTGTTGCCAAGGGTGGTCTTGAACTCCTGGGATCAAACAATTCTTCCTCCTCAGCCTCCCAGAGTGCTGGGTTTATAGGCATGAGCCACCGTGCCCAGCCTCTTTTAGTTCTTTAGACATAGTTTCCTTCAGCACTTTGAACATATTTAAAACAGTTCATTTAAAGTCTTTGTCTAGTAAGTTCAACATTTGGGTCTCCTTAGGGCAGTTTCTACTGATTGCTTCGTTTTCCTTCTATATGGACCATGCTTGCTTGTTTTCTTTCCCATATCTCATAATTTTTTTGTTGAAAATTGGACATTTTAAATGTGGCAACTCTGGAAATTAGATACTTTCCCCTCTGCAGTGTGTTTTGTTGCTGCTGGTTGTAGTAGTAGTAATTTGAACTACTTGTCTGAAGACTATGATCTATATTGTTTGTGACCATGGAAGTCTCTACTCGTTTATCTTGGTGGTCAGCTAATGATTGGAAAAGATTTCTTCCAATGCCTAGAAGCAATAAATCACCCATTCTGAGCCGAGGAACTCTACGTGCATGTTGGGGTACACTTGCAGCACTAAGCAAGGTAGTTGACAACTTACCTTAGCCTTCATTTCCTGCTTGTACAGAGCTTCAAGGTCAGCCAGAAATGAGAGTTTAGGAGCTTCTGAAGTCTTTCCTGTGCATGCATATAGCCCTATGTGTGTGTGTAGCCTCCTAGATTCCCAGGAATATGTTGGAGTTTTTCAAAGCCCCTACAGAGATCTCATTTTGCAGCTTTTTCTTTTAAACTTTTTGGTTAGTCTATTGTTGCTCCAAGTGTTATCAACTGCCTTGGGCAACTGTAAAGTTAAAACACCTGCTTGTAATTATTTCCAACAATTACAAATCCCTGGGAAGGAGGCATTTTGTACTGGCAAGCCCTGAGTTAGGCCAAATACAGACTGACTTATAAGTGGGTTATTCCAGGGAACCACTAGATGGTAAAATAATGACAGTTCTTGGGAATGAATATTTGAAAGAGCCCTAGCTCCATTTTCCTTTCCCTGATAGCTGGTAAGCTGCACCAGGATTGTGGGTTGTTACTTTTCACGATTATTTTTATTGCGGAGACAGAGAGTCAGAGATGGGACTAAGGCAAGTTAAAATGCCACAAAACTTGTTGTTCCTACTGATATCCATTCATTCACACATGCTTTTTGGGTTACTGCAAGCCTTTAGTTCACATGTAGAGTTATGAAAAAGTTTATTCTGATTTTTTTTTTTTGCCATTTTTTCATTGCTTTTGTGGATGAGAAAAATTTTGGAGATTCTTAATCTGCCATTTTTGCTGATGGTATTCCACAGCTCAACTTTTGAATATAATTTTTTAGTCTTTGTCTTATTTGAAAATTTTGAGCCATTTGGCTTTTGACCAATCTTCCCTTCAAGAAATGACCTCCTTGCTGCCTTTATGGACACCCTTTCCGTTCTTCAGTCTTCAGTCCACTGAAGACTTCCTCTGATTATCCTTTAGAAATTAATGTTACTCAGAATTCTGTTCTTGGCTCTCTTGTTTCCATTCTACATATCCTTCCTGGATGATCTCACCTATATGCATGACTTCAGTTGCCTTTTCTATGAAGTAACTCTCTTTCTCTCTCTCTCTCTTTTTTTTTTTTGAGACCGGGTCTCACTGTGTCACTCAGGCTGGTGTCCAGTGGCATGATCACAGCTCACTACAGCCTCAACCTCCTGGGCTCAGGTGATCCTCCTATGTCAGCCTCCTGAGTAGCTGGGACTACAGGTGTGCCATCACGCCTAGCTAATTTTTGTACTTTTTGTAGAGACGGGGTCTTGCCATAGTGCCCTGACTGGTCTTAAACTCTTGGGCTCAAGCAGTCCACCAGCCTTTGCCTCCCAAAGTGCTAGGATTACAGTCATGAGCCACTGTGCCCAGCCTCTGTGAAATAACTCTTAAATTAATAGTTTCTACCTAGATTTCTCCTTATTTCTGGTCCTAAATATCCATTACCTCTTACAATTCCATTTTGGCATAATTAAAACAAAGCAAACTTAGCACATCCCAAACTGAACTGGTTATTTTACTCCAGATCTGTTCTTCCTCCTGTCTTTACTGTCTCAGTAAATGGCTGCCATGTCTCTCAGTTTTCAATGTATTGACTTTTCTCATACCCTCATCACGTCATAACTGATTAGTTACCATGTTTTACCACTATACATCTTATATATCACTAGAATTTGTCTACTTTCCTCATTCCTGATTTTGCTTTTCTAGTTAAGGCCACAATTTCATCTTGCTTAAAACGATTGTAATGATTTCCTGTCTTCCTATCTCCTGGCTTGTCCTGCTGTCTGTACATTCTCTATACTGAAGGTAGAATGTACTTTCCAAAAAGCACATTTTATTATGTCATTCTCTCACCTGATAAACAGTGACTAACAACATAAACACCATCTCTGCCTTCAGGGAGCTTTGAGTATAGTGAAGGACACAAACAAGGAGGTGACCAAGTACAATTCAGAGTATGGTGTAGTAAGTGTACATAGGAGAGGCTGAGACTCAACCAAGACTCAAGATTTTAAGAGAATTTCAGAGGAGATGATGTCTAAGCTGAGATTTGCAGGAAGAGTAGGAATTATGCAGATAAAGAGAGGAGTGGGAAAGAGTGTTCCAGGCTGAGTACACATAAGGCGGCCTAGATAAAGCACTGGATTCCAGGAAATGAAAGAAGTTCTGTATGTTGGCAAATTTTGTTAAGGAAGTAGTATGAGTTAAGCCTGAAGAATTAAGCTGAGACCGTATCACACGGGCTCCTGTATGTCATGTTAAGGGATCTACTTTAATGTCAGTGCTTTTGGGAGCCACTGAAGTGGTTTTTCTTGGGAAGAAATGTGATCAGATTTGCGTGTTAGAAATAGTATTCTGGCTAGAGTATGGAGAAAGCTTTGGATAATATGGCTTAGATGGAGTCAAGGTGGCCAGTTAGGAAACTCTTGCAGTAATCCAGGCAAGAGATGATAGTGGTGTGGGCTAGGATATGATATTTGGAATAGAGAAAACTGATTGATTTGAGAAGTGTTTTGGAAACAGAATGGACTCGTCAATATTGAATGTGGAAACTGAGGGAGAGGGAGAAGCTAAAGAAAATTGTTTGCATTATTTAGTTAATAAAGCTATCTATTTCAATAGTTATTTAGAATATAAAGCTATTATGTTTTCAAGTATGTACATATATTACTGACACGAAAGTAGTGTTTTGTAGTTTTCTTTGAAAAATTATGCCTGTTGTAAGTGTAAAGACTTAAGCTCCACTAAGTAGACTTTACTGTTCATTTGGCAAAAGCTATACAGCCTAATGACTGAGTCAACTTATTTATTTCTGTGAACCTTGCCTTGTATTTCCTATTGAGATTCAGTGATTAAACTCTGGTCAACTTTGTAGTCAACTTTTTCTTTTCTGTTGTAAGCATAAAGCTACATAAAATCATTGCTATTAGTTTTCCCAGCTACACAAAGATGTTTCTACTCTGGACTTTTCACGATAAAGCAACCAGCTGAACATTTTTGCAATTTTCTGTTTGTAGTATAGTGGAATATCTGACTAAAGTCTTGCTGATTTTAGGTTCGGTTTGGCTTGGTCACTTTTTAATAAGACAAATTTATATCTACATAACTTTTGTTATCTGGTTAAAAAGTGTGCTTTGAAACAACATTCTTTGACTTTGAAGGCCTGTGTAAAAGTATATACTTTTATCACTAATACATGAAAAGAGAATCATTTATAATTTTTGCAGAAGAGGTCTGGAAACTCATATTTTTAGACTTTCATGTTCTTCTGCGTGGACTTTTTGGAAATAATAAACTTATAACCTCTACTTCCCAAATTATTCTGATATTTGTTAAATGGATATGTGGTTGGATACAGTATTGTTCAACAAAAATAGCTTTCAGTTTAATTTTAATCAGAATCATCAATATATTTTATTTTAGGAAATAAAGGAAAACAATATTATTTTTCAAATGTTACAGAAGACATTTTTAATCTTCATTTTTAAAAGGACATGATGATTTCCTTTTAGAAGAGAAAAATCCCTTGGCACCAAAAGAGAAATCCTCTCTCTTCTCAGTTGCCTTTAAAAATCTTGAACCTGTCAGTGAAATTGTATGATCTACTAATAACATGCCTAAGGCTTGTTGCCTTTTCTTGGGCAACAGAATCACCAATTGATGTGCTCTATCGATTTTAATCACATTGTTTTTATAGTTCCATTGCAAGGTTTCAAAAACTCACCAAATAAATAAATCTGTGGATACAGTTGCCTCCTTTCTCTGAAAACGTAATCATATGTATACTATTCCTTCTCAATCAGTTGTTAAGGTATAATATAGATGAGTAATTTTTATTTGATAGACTTTGGTCTTGGCTAAATTAGAATGTTCTCTTTGCTATTCAGAATTTACATATTTAAAATATACAGTTCTTATAAATGTGGTATCTGGGTGCCTTGTAGCATTCAGAATTTAGCTTGACAAGTTGCTTGTAGGCTATTTCATCAAGTCATTCCCTCTACAACTCAGCTGCAAACATCTAGAGCAAGCTCCCATAGGGTTGTATTTTAAGCTAGCTATGAGCTAATTATATGGCAGTTTGTATCTTAGAATCCATGTAGAACAATATTTGGAGCATTAGGTTGAGAGATTACGACTGCTAAAATAATTTTCTGATGCTATCATGCATCGGGTTTTGACAGAGTTGCACAACAGTAATAAAAGCCTCCATTTATTAGGAGCTTAAAACATATCAGGACTTTACATATGTGATACCTTATCCCTAAAACAAATATGCCATTCAGATATATATACACACCATCTATATATGTTGCGTATGTGGAGACTGAGACCAGGTAGGTTACTAGGTAGGAATTTGAGCGTTGGTCTGACAGTAAAGCTTGGGTTCTTTCTGCTTTAGCATGAGTACAAACATTTCGTTTTAAGTTTGTGTACATGAAAAATAGATGCAAAATTGTCTCAGAAGACTTCTGAGATTTTAATGTTCAATAACTGTTTAGAAACTTGAGGTCTTTAGACTCTCAAATGGTAGAACATTCATGTTCTGTTTCTTAAAATTGGTGTAGCTTTATTGGCAATAGTACTGAATTTGGAGTAGGGGCATTTGCATGTATATATGTATAAAGTAAAGAACTTAATATTTCATTGTGGAAGTTATAGTGAGAAGCATTGTTTGGTATTTTTTGTAATTTTGGCACTCATTAGAAATAAGTCATTTATTCTGTCACATTGAAACATTGACTATAGTGAATTTGTCACTAAATTCTAATATGTTCGTATGGCAGTAGATTTTGATTGATTGTACTGGCTGGAGCCTATTCTTGATACTTTTTAGCTTTACAGTTTATATTTTCAGCAGACATTGATGCCCTGTGCCCCCTCCATTGCAGAGTTTCAATTGCTTGCTGAAGAGTTAGTGTTGAATTTGGTGGTCACTCTCTATTCACTAAAACCTGTGGCTGATTAGGGTCAGTTCTGGCAGTGCCCACCTAAGACTATTCCATTACAGTAGTCTTTTCTTTTTGCAGCTCTTCAGAACAAAAGCCTCATGTCCCACTCCACCCCATCCATCTTTTGTGCCTATTCTTCAGTGAAAAACACTCTTATTTAACCCGAATTTTTTCTGAAAGTGCTTCTTCCCATTTCTCATCCCAGGAGAGAGACCCAACTTTGTCTCTCCTATTGTTCTCGCCTTTAGATGGAAACCACCTCCTTCCATTCATCTGGAACCACAGGCTCTGAGCCCTTGCATGTGCTGGTGTCTCTACTTGGAGAACCTTTCCTTGACTTCTTCACAGGTGACTCCAACTCATTCCTTACGACTTAGTTTGAGTATTACCTGCCCCACGAAACTTCCCCTCAGCAAGTGAGTAATAATGATTTTTAAAGCAATAATATGTATCAGACAAAGTACCAGGAACTTTACAAGTGTTATCTAGTTAGTCCTCACAACAATTACATAGGATAGTTACTGCTGGCTGGGCGCGGTGACTCACACCTGTAATCCCAGTACTTTGGGAAGCCGAGGCAGGTGGATCACGAGGTCAGGAGACTGAGACCATCTTGGCTAACATGGTGAAACCCCCATCTCTACTAAAAATACAAAAAGATTAGTCGGGCGTGGTGGCAGGTGCCTGTAGTCCCAGCTACTCGGGAGGCTGAGGCAGGAGAATGGCGTGAATCTGGGAGGTGGAGCTTACAGTAAGCCGAGATCGTGCCACTGCACTCCAGCCTGGGTGACAGATCAAGACTCTGTCTCAAAAAAAAAAAAAAAAAGAAAAAGAAAAAAAGAAAACAAGATAGTTGCTGCTGCTGCTTTGCATACGGGGGAACTGAGCTAATAAGAGATAGGAGTGGAATTCAAACCCTGGTATCTCTCATTCAAAAAATTTATGTGTCCCACTGGATCATGTTACTTCTTTGGCCACTCCATCTTTTGTATCACTTTTATACTTTGTTCATATTTGTTATCATTATCATAATCATTATGAGTGAAGCCTGTGCCTTCATAATCTCCTTATCCCTAATTCAGTCCTTAGTGTATCACAGGTATTAAAGTGTGTACTGGATATATACATAAACTATTAGATGGCTGGATTCTCATTTGGTCTGTTCTCCTGTGGGGCCTCTGATGCTCTTTGCTGGACTCCTAACTGCCTTCTAGATACTCTTACTGATCAGACTTATAGAAAACTTGCCACTGAGTGCCTTTTCTTACTGGGTAGTTCTGGTGCCAGATGCAGTCTTCCCTTATCTTTCCTGTTTTGCTGAATTTAACAGCCATGGCACATTTATTCCTCAGCTATGACATTCTAAATGCTTTTGTTCTGGCTATGAGCCTAGGATTTGTGTGCTGTGGATAAGTGGCTCATCACTGGGATCGAAGGAAACAGGCTCTCCCAGAAAACAAGCATTCTTACTTGAAATTATGTGGCTAGGGAGCCTGGAAAGTTATTTTATGTCTCACATGAATCTTTTTGGTCTTAGCTATTACTTACACGTTTTGTTATGAAAGAAAAACAAACCAGTTATTGTTAGTTACTCTGTCTGCAAAAAGATTGATCTTTTGTTGAATATGAAGATATTAATAATAAGGTTTATTATGACCAATGCCTATAGTTGTTGGGGAGTAGGTAAGGCTAGCAGAAGCCCTTTGGGTTTGACAATATTGTCCATCACCAAAATAAATACTTACGTGTTTATATCCTTTTAGACTCCTGAAAACCAAAAATGTTGACTAGAACATAAGATGGGGGTGCAGTTATAGCATCTTGTCTGATAGGGAGCCTTTCAGAATCAGGTAGAAATTTAGCCTGATTGGAGTCAGGCTGGGTATAGGGGTTTTGACATTTTGCTCCAAAAGGAAAGCTACAGGATGGAGTGAGGGCTTCATTATGGTGGAGGTGCAGATTTTGGCCTTGGAGACTTCACAGATACATTCTGACTTCGTTTACATGTCAGGTCATTGGCTGCCTTACACTGGGTACCTGCGTTGTATGTTATATTTGTAAGCTCCTAAACACTGTTTCCATCAATCAGTTAATGACTTTCAATCAATAATCCTTACTTAATGGAGGCCTTTTGTTGGACATAAATGGCAATGTAAATAGGACATGGTTCCTGCCCTGGAGGGGTCACAGTTCAGTGTAGTTTTTGTTGTTGTTTCTGTTTTATTAAATTAATATTATTTCTGCTAAAACTTGAAGACAGGGATTTTGGAATCTGTTGCTGGTATTTTGTTGTAGACTGTTCGGAGTTGTCAAGTTTGCAGTGGTCTGGCTATAAGGGGAAAGTTGCCTGAATCCTTCAATTGTGCTTTCATCCCTTGAACATGATCTTGAGGATCAGAGTGCCTTTCCTCATGTGGAATGAAACATCCAAGTCAGAGTGTTACATTACCCATTTCCTCAGCTAACTACGTAGTTTTCCTGGAAAGTTGCTGGCTTTGGACAGCTCCTCTCTCTCAGTACTCTTGAGAATGTTTGACGTAGAGCACAGGTACTCTTGACTGTGGAATTTTACATTAATATATTAGTGAAAAAGTTTTAATTGGTACATGATAGTCAAAGCTAGCAGACTTCCCAGATTTACTATTGAATTCCTGATCTTATTGATCTTTTGCTTATTGGATTAAGATTCCTGAGTATGAGGAGACTATTTTCTTTTCAGCTTCCTGGATGGAGCACAGCAGAGCCTTCCTGTTTGGATCCTTAGAGCAGTTTTACTTCTTCAAGAATCTATTGGCAACACTGAATTTTTTGTCTGCCTTAGCTACATGTGGGCCCACTTGCTCGCTCTTAGACCTGTTCTCTGATTTCATGAAGAGGAAGGAGGGATTATTTCCTTTTTCTTATAATATATTTTCTTCTGTTTTTTATCTTTTTCTTTTCTAGGCAGGGCCACTACTTCTTAGCACATCCAACCTTCTGGCTCATCTCCCCCGCGCCCGGCATCTTACTATGCCCCTCCCCACCCCAGGATAAATTCCAATAATGCTGATCTGTTACAGGTGGAGTTCATGTTGACTGAGGTGAATTTTAGGGCTGTAACTGGTTTGGTCTGATCTGGATCCCCATTATAATATTGAAATCTCCACAGTGGAGGTGAGGAACAATGCCACTTCCATTCCTTTAAATGTCTGCTACATCTCAGATGATCGTTGGAAGTGATTCATCTTCATATAATTTTAGGGGTAGAAGGAACCTCAATACGTCCTAGTCTGTGCTTAAATTCCCCCATTGCTTCCCTTCTTCCAACTGACACTGCAGCCTCTACTCAAACACTTGTAGTCACTGAGATAGTCTTTCCCTTTATCTTTGACAGCTATAAATGTCAGGAAGCCCTTTATATTAGATGGAAATTGGCACCCACTCTCTCTTCAAATCACACAGAAGTCTAATCCTGTATGCCTTATCTTCTTCAGAAATGTGAAGAGAGCTCTCACGTTCCCCTTGAGATATCTCTTCTCCATGTGATCCCCTCATTTCTTTGACAACTTTTCCTATATTCCTTCCTGTTTTTCTAACTAAGTGATTTATGATTCTGGCTCTTTTCCACAAAATCACCACCCAAAAATTTTCACTGAGTGCCTATTATGTACAAGGAAGGGCCTGTGTTGGAGAAAGGTCCTTGGCTTCCGGTTGCTTAGTTTTATATTTGTTATTTTTTTTGAGACAGAGTCTCGCTCTGTTACCCAGGCTAGAATGCAGTGGTGTGATCTCAGCTCACTGCAACCTCTGCCTCCTGGGTTCAAGCGATTTTCCCACCTCAGCCTCCTGAGTAGCTGGGACTACAGGAGCACACTACCACGACTGGCTAATTTTTGTATTTTTTGTAGAGATGGGGTTTCACCATGTTGGCCAGGTTGGTCTCGAACTCCTGACTGCAAGTGATCGGCCTGCCTCTGCCTCCCAAAGTGTTGGGATTATAGGTGTGAACCACTGTGCCCGGCCAGCTTCTGGTTGCTTATAATGGAGAGGGAGAAAAGACTGATATCAACAGGGAAGAATCGGGGAGAGGGTTTCCTGGTTTATCCACTGTCTCTGAACTGCAATTTCTGTTTTCACCCTTTTTTTTTTTTTTGAGACAGAGTCTAGCTCCGTTGCCAGACTGGAGTGCAGTGGCACGATCTTGGCTCACTGCAATCTCTACCTTCTGGGTTCAAACAATTCTCCTGCCTCAGCCTCCCTAGTAGCTGGGATTACAGGTGCATGCCACCACACCTGGCTAATTTTTGTATTTTTAGTAGAGATGGGTTTTCACCATGTTGGTCAGGATGGTCTCGATCTCCTGACCTCGTGATCCACCCGCGTCAGCCGTCCAAAGTGCTGGGATTGTAGGCGTGAGCCACCGCCTGACCTCTGTTCTCGCTTTTAACTGTCAGTATAGGGGCCACATTTAAGACTGTACTTCCGTATTACAGCTTAATCAGTGAAGAACATCATGCAAATCAAAATAGAAAGGAAAAATTAAAGCAAACACCAGTCAAACATTTTTTAAAATTCTGAAATAATGTAAATTTTAAATATACTGTAAATCCTTTTATAAGACAATACAGACTCATTTTCCTAATCATGCCCTTAATGAAAATAATAAGCAAGTGCCAGTCTTCCTTAAAATATGGCAATATGAACTAGAAAACTCACTGGGCCCTTCTTTAGGCTTTGTAAACATGTTACAAAAGCAATCAGTCATTTGGCTTGGTCTGCAGAATGTCAGACAATCCATAAGTTTTTTTTCCCTTTTCTTGAATAAAACATATTTTTGACTGAATTGACTATTTAGGTTTCTTGTAGACACAGTCTTAGTAAAGAAAACTTTAAAAATTGCTTTTGGAGAAGAAAATTGTAGCTAGTTATATCTTATAAAACCATTCTTGTGTTCATTTTCTTGAGGAAATTGCTATAAGTGTATCTTCTAGGCCAATATGTAAGAGACCTTTTTATGATTAAATAAAAGCTCAGAGATTTTTGGTATCAGAGTTGTTTTATTGACTTGCCTTAGTTCTAAAAATAAAATGAAAACCTTTAGCCAAAGGAAGGCTCATGTGTTAGTTAAATACTGACATGATTTGAACTTATTTTATTTACTTATATTGTGTCTGATTCCTATGTATGTCCAATCTTTGGAGACACAAAGAACCATTATTGTGTTAGAAGATTCTTTGGTTTTGTAATACATATTTTTATATCTAAAGTCCTGTTTAAAGATAATTACATGGTTCTATAGAAAAAGAGCTATTAATCTTTGTGTTTACATAAGTTTGCAATACTTGATTAATTTTAAACCTCTAAAATATGAGTAACATCTTTTGTCCTGTGAGATAGTAGATTTGTTTTAGTAACAAATCTTTCAGATCAATTCGTAAATGAGAAAGAAATAAATGTGAGTAAACATTTGTTCTATCTTGGTTTTTGTTTAAGCTAAAATAATTAGAATTCAGCCGGGCAAAAAGAAGTTAAATTTGAAATCTAATTCTTGTCAAGAAATTTTGTATGCAGCTATTCAACCTATTGTTTTAGAATTGCTGTGGTGAGAAAGTAGAACATTACTTTGGCAAATGTAGGGCTTGGTAGACTGGAGAGCAAAAATGAAACTTCTCAGTGAGTAATAGAAAAAATTCCTCTGCTTTATGACTATAGCTACCGAGTACTTCTAAGGCAACTGATAAATCAGAAGGCTGGAGCGAGAAAGTACTCAGAAGTCTATGACAATGTCAGTGATACAATAATGACTTATTGAAAAATTGATGAAAATTAAAGGAAATGCTTTCTGAACAAAGCTAAGAAAAGAATAGCTGTTTTTAGATCTCCCAAAATCTATCTTAAAATGAAAATTTTAATATTTAAAGATTCTGTTGAAAATTTGTGAATATATATATATTTGTAAACCTTGAAGGATATGGTGGTAAGTATGCTTTTAGGAGTACAGTTTATCATGAAGGAACTCAACTGCAGTTAAATAAAACTGTACGTTACAAATGCTTCTTACAGTTTCTTATAAAAAGTACCATAAAGTCAGTATTCTTAATGTATGCAAAAAATGATGTTTTACACATCTGACATGGGACTTCTCTACACCTGCAGAGAGAAAGCACTATTTTTCCCAAACAGAAAGCCTATTATTTGCAGATCTACTCCACTGCTCTGAGTCATTGATGGTTATAGGTTTTATACTTAACCTGAAATGCAAAACATTTTCTTCTAGGTCTGAAGTTAAATCATTTTGCAAAGTGATACGGGTACATTCTGAATTTTCTTTGTCTTGCTACATATTCTTGAAAAACCAGGTTAAGTGTTTATAAGAGGGGTGTGTGTGTGTGTGTGTGTGTGTGTGTGTGTTTTGAATGGCATCAGTTGCATTCTTTTCTTCCTCTGCCTGTCTGGAGGGCACTTTTAATGTACCTGTCCCCATACTCTCCATTATAAGTTTTAATCATAATAGAAATTTTTTTTCCACCACTTTGATGAAAGGTCATATTTATTGGGCTGACTTATCTATTATTAAATTCTATTTAATAATCTTATAATACACTGTACACATTACCTGGGGTAAATGTAAGTACAGCATTTAGGATTTTAAAATCTATTCACAAATGAGATTGACCTCTAAATCCCCCTTTTGGGGAACACTGACCATGGTCAGATTTTGGTTATTCTAAGTGAATAAAATGAAGTGGGTGGCTTTGTATGCTCTGAAACCATTTATATGAGAATCGTCTGTTCAATAAAAGTAGGAGAGGACTCTGCTATGAAACTTCCTGAGTGAAATGATAAGTGGCATGAAGAAAAGTAAAGCAAGGTAAGGGGCAGAGAGCATGGGCTTGTTGTTTTAGATGATGTGGTTAGGAAAGCCTTTCAACTGAGCAGAAGGCACAGTGAAGCACGGGAGCAAACTGTGTGAATGTTTGAGGGAAAAGCATCCCAGGCAGAGGAAGCAGAAGGACAAAGCCTTGAGAAGGGAGTATACTTGGCATATTAGGGGAGCAGCAAGAGGCTACTGTATCTGAGAGAGAGGAGATATGAAAACTGAGAGGTAGTGAAGAGTCCATTTATTTGGGACCTTATAGACAAAATTCAAGAAAATTTGTCATTTCTGTTTCTTAATCTTGCTCTTTAATTATGTTTTTCTATCTTTTAGATTTGACTGCACACTTAGTATATTTTTATCCTTTCTCCTCTGATTTTAATAAAGGTTTAAGAGTATAAATTTTCTTGTAAGTGCAGCTTTGCCTGCATTCTATTAAGCTTAATGGCCATAAGTCACATGGCTACCCCAATCTGAAAGAGAAGCCCGGAAATGTAGGATGTTAATGAGCATATTGCTGCCCCAAAGAAAATCAGAATTTTGTTTGTAAGAAAGAATGGGAGGACAACTTTTAGGTAAACTACTAGCAGTATCTTTTATAAAATCCTATGGGCCTGGCAGATTTTCCTGCCAATCACAATAGATAAGGATTGGATAAAAGTCAGCACAGCTTTCTGATTAGAAAACCAACTATTTCTTTAATGAAATAAATATATTTAATTTCCTATTCTAGTCAAGTTTATTCCAGTTCAAAGGATAACGGTATATTGCATATATCCCCAGCTTTATCAATCTATGACTACAAAATCTACTTTTAAAGACTATTTGAAATGGTATAGCATAAAACTATAATAATGTGCTCCCAATTACTTCTGGAAGTTTCTCAAGGTACTCCTTTATATGTACCGCAGAGTGTATTTTTCTTCCTCCTCAAATGAGATCTTTCCAACTTGCCACTATGCAGCTGCCAATGGTCCTAGTTAAGTAAAATGCTGCCATACTTATTTTAGGCTCAGGGAAAAGTAGCACCCACTCATTTTTATTTTTGCTCAATATAAAAATGAGGATACTTATGAGGATACTTAAACTTTTAGAATTAGCTAGTTTTATAAAAAGTGAATTATTCACTCCTTTGTAAAGTATGTAATAGGAATTTGCTCTAATAATAAATAGATTAAGGTTTAAAATTTGAAACCATAGTAATGTATGTTTAACACCAATATATTAAACCTTTTAAAAAACCAAAACCGACATTAAGAAATACATTTCATACTGTGATCAAGTACACACGCACACACACACTCTATACATACATATCTGTCTAATTAAAAGTTTCACAGAAATTTCCAAGGAGGTATGCTAAATATTCTATTATCTATTTGATTCTACTTTATTTTTAAAAAGTGATATCAACCCACAGAATGGATTTCATAACCCACTACTGCAGTTTGATAAGATGCTGTTTTAGACCATGCTTTTCAGCAGTTTTGTGGTCCTATTTTGTCCTTTTCATGTCTATACAGGATGCTTCTAGTGCTAGTTGCTAGCTTTTCTCTGATTTCCAGGATGGTGATAGGATAAGAATTTATCTAAATGGTGATTTCTTTTCTTTCTGCAGCTCTCACGTGTGAATATGTGTCTAGTGCATCCTTAACTTAAGGACTTCACCAGTTCGAAGTTACAGTTTTCACCATCAACTACCTTATCCTTTCTGTTCTGGTTTTCTTCCTCAAACAGTGGAAGGATTTTTAAAGTTGCTTTTGTTGCAGAGTTAAACAAATGGCTGATAGTGACTTATATAAAAAATCCATAGAATGCCCTTACTGTTCATCTGCTTCTCAGAAAGATGTACTTTGTGTGTGTTCCAGCAAAACAAGGGTTCCTCCAGTTTTAGTGGTGGAAATGTCACAGACGTCAAGCATTGGTAGTGCAGAGTCTTTAATTTCACTGGAGAGAAAAAAAGAAAAAAGTATCAACAGAGACATAACCTCTGGAAAAGATTTGGTAAATATCAAAGATTCCACATCTAAGCACAAGTTGATATCCTGTTCCCTGATGGCACTCCTAGCTTCATCCATATCCCATGAGTTCTTGTTAGTTAATTAATTGCCGTCATTACTATTAAACATTTCTTTCTCACAGAAGAGGTGAGTAAATTTGGTTAGTAACTTGTTATATTATGTTTCCAACCACTGCCCAAATTAATTATTTCTCAGGACACGAGGTAATTAAACATGTTATCCCCACTTCTTTTTTTAATGGTTTATGCAGAAATGAATTGGTTTTCAAGTTGAATTAAATCTGAATTTTTGAGTATTTTCTTCAGCTGATGAAGAATGAGATTTATGGTTGTGGTTAAGTAAAGGGTAGTTATGGCTTTGTTATTTAAGTCATGGTTGTCTCGGTGGAATATGAACTATACTTAACAAAATCAGTTTGCATTAGTTACAAATAATCTGTGGCTACCCAGTTGTACTGATTTCGATGTATTCATCTTTTTAAAAAAATTTTTTTGGGATAGACTTTTGCTCTTGTTGCCCAGGCTGGAATGCAATGGCATGATCTCAGCTCACCGCAACTTCTGCCTCCTGGGTTCAAGTGATTCTCCTACCTCAGCCTTCTGAGTAGCTGGGATTACAGGCATGTGCCACCATGCCCAGCTAATTTTTTGTATTTTTAGTAGAGAGGGGGGTTTCTCCATGTTGGTCAGGCTGGTCTCAAACTCCCGACCTCATGTGATCCACCCACCTCGGCCTCCCAAAGTGCTGGGATTACAGGCGTGAGCCACTGTGCCTGGCCATACTCATCTTTATATAGAATAGGCAGTGTGCAAGATTGTGGTTGGTACAGCACAACTTTGGAGACAGAGAGCAATAAGCCTAAGAAAAGTCAGGTTCCCATTCCTCAAAATTGTACCTTCTTCATATATTCTCCCTTGACTGTTATTTCTGATTTGTGTTACCATATAGTTACTGCTATATGGATGTCTCAGAGTGAGTTGTTACTATGTTATTTTCACTCAAAGCATATTTTTGAGTGGCCAATAATTTATGTATAAGCTATTTGAGATGGTTGTTAAATTGTGAAAGGAGAGTGATTGAGAAAGCTATAAAGTTGCTTTCTTTGATTTCAGAGAATGACTAGGTAAACTTTGATGAATCTGCTGTGCTGGTTATCATGTAGACTTTCCTGGATTCAGGGGATTGGATTGAATAACTTCTTAAGGTCTCCTTTAACCTAATGAGCCAATGAATTGCGTAGAGCTTAGAATTTGAAAAAGACAGTAAACAATCTTGTGCATAGTAAACATGGCACACGTTAAGGAGTTACCAGATTATCTAAATTAGGATTCTTTGTCAACCAAGAATATTACATCTTAAAGTTGTTGTTTTTTTATTAATTTTTTTTTGATTCCAGCCCTCAAGAACCTCAAATGTAGAGAGAAAAGCATCTCAACAACAGTGGGGTCGGGGCAACTTTATAGAAGGGAAAGTTCCTCACATAAGGATTGAGAATGGAGCTGCTATTGAGGTATATAGAAAGCAAATGAAGCTACTGTGAACTTTCAGGTTTCTTCTAAGTCAATGGTTAATGAAAAAAAATGATTTAAAAATAAATCTCTAAAGAAAGGAAGTAAAGAGGAAACATACCATTTTCAAGTATGGTAACATTTTTACTAAAGAAAATACAGATTAATTATTTTCTGTTTATGGAGGACCAAGTGGATTTTAATTAAAGTAGAGAACATTTTCATTAGATAAAATGAGGATAGTTTCATCTTCAGGTCTTGGCCATTGCTGAAAACAATAGTGGAGTCTTTGTTTAGACCTTTTCATGATGCAGAAAAGGACTAGATGATTTTAGTTAGTTTGGCTGTTCACTTCCTTGGTAGTGAGGCCAGAATCTCCCTCATGAGTTCCTCCATCTTTTCCATCCTGTGATTGGATAAATACCAATATTATTTTTCCAGGATTCAAATTATTATATAAAATATGAATTAAATATTAGAACAATAAAAAATTAAAATGTGTGTTTTTACATTAAAGAAACTGCAGTAAGAACAACCACAAAAAGAAGAAAATTGCATTAATGTTACCATTTAAATTGCTTTGGGGCACCACAAATTGCACCCATTTAAGATGGTATACTTAATAAATGTTTATGTTCTGATTGCTCAGCTGACTGACCACTCTTCATCTCTCTCCCTCTCCTTTGGCCTCCCTAGTGCCTGATACACAAAAATATTGAAATTAGGCCAATTATTAATCCTACAGTGGTCACGTGAAAGGGAGAGTTGCATGTCTTTCTCTTTAAATCAAAAGCTAGAAATGATCAAGCCTGATGTCAAAACTTATTTTAAAAGATATTTGGCAACTTACATGAAGTGCTTAGAAAAGCTGCCTGGCCTGAGAAACTCTGACTTGAAAAGTTTAAATTTCTCCCCTTTAATTAAAGGCCTGTACTTACAACACACACAGACAAATTTACCAAGTTTTAAATTTAGTCTTGGGCCAGGCGTGATGATTCATGCCTGTTATCCCAGCATTTTGAAAGGCTGAGGAAGGAGGATCACTTGAGACCAAGAGTTTGAGACCAGACTGGGCAACACAGCAAAACTCCTTCTCTACAAAATTTTTTAAAAAAATTAGCAGGGTATAGTGGCATGCAACTGTAGTCCTGGCTGCTGCGGGGATGCTGAGATGTGAGTATCACTTGAGCCCAGAAGTTTGAAGCTGCAGTGAGCTATGATCATACTGCTGCATTCTAGCCTGGGTGACAGAGTGAGATCTTGTCTCCAAAAACAATAAAATAAAGAAATAACAAATTTAGTCTTAAGAGCTTTTATAAAAGCAAAATGTGTTCATTGTGAAAAATTAGGCAAATAGAAGTGTGGAGAAAATAAAAATCATCAACCAGATATAACCAATTTAAAAATTATTACCTTCACTTTTTCTATGCATGTACTAGTTTTGTTTTATTTTTCTTTAACATTTTTCCTGTTTTAAATTAGGGGATATTTCAAATATATATACGTATTTTAAAGAAGTAACCTTAACCTGGTGTAGCTGAAGTTGAAGCTTCTATTCCCCCATAAAATAGGCTCATTTTAAATATTTTAAACATTTCAGAAGAGTATAAAGAAGGAAATTACAAGCATCCACAATTCTATTACCCTTACATAACTACTTTTAATATTTAGATGAACATTTTCCCAGATATCCATGTAAGCACCTACGCATACATACATTTTCATCATGAAATCATATCTTATATGCTTTTCACACTGTACACTATGTCATGGACTTCTTCTGTGTCAATAAAAGTAGATCTACATCATTTTAATAACATCCTTACACAATTATTAGAAATAATAAACTATTTTCTCCTTCATCACCATGTGTTAATATCAAAGCAGTTAGTTGAACAAAGTGATTAGTTTATAAAAAACTAGTTGGCCATTTCTCATTTTAGAATTCCTATTTAAACAGTATTGAAGTACTGTCTTCAAATTGTGGTTCCATTTAGAGAGAAAATGAAAGTTTAACTTTTAAAGGACAAAAAAAATTGGGGAAATGGTTATGAAGAGATTATTTTGTAAATGCGAAAAGGGTAAATGACCATTTTAGTTGAGATTTAACTCACTTTATAAGATATAAGCATACTTCATCATATTGTGCTTTGATTTATTGCACTCTGCAGATCTTGCATCTTTTACAAATTTGAAGGTTTGGCAACTGTGTCAAGCAAGTCTGTTGGTGCCATTTTTCCAACAGCATATGCTCATTTTGTGCCTTTGTGTCACATTTTGGTAATTCTCACAGTATTTCAAACTTTTCCTTCATTATTGTATCTATTGTGATCTGTGATCCATGATTTTTGATGTTACTATTGTACTTGTTTGGGGGTGTCACAAATTGCACCCATATAAGATGGCACACTTAATAAGTGTTGTGTGCATTCTGATTGCTCCAGTGACTGACCATTCTTCCATCTCTCTCCCTCTCCTTGGCCCTTCCTAGTCCCTGAGAGACAATATTAAAGTCAGGACAATGAATAACCCAATAGTGTTTCAAGCGAAAGGAAGAGTTACATGTCTTTTGCTTTAAATCAAAAGCCAGAAATGATTAAGCCTAATGAGGAGGGCATGTTGAAGGCCAAGATAGGCTAAAAGCTAGGCCTCTTGCACCAGTTAACCAAGTTTTTAATGCAAAAGAAAAGTTGTTGAATAAAATTAAAAGTGCTATTCCAGTGAACACATGACTGATAAGCAAAACAGCTTTGTTGCTGATATGGAGAAAGTTTGAGTGATTTGGAAGAAGATCAAACCAAGCACAACATTCGCTTAAGCCAAAGCCTAATCCAGAGCAAGGCCCTAACTCTTTTCAGTTTTGTGAAGGGGAGAGAAGTGAGGATGTTGTAGGAGAAAAACTTGAAGCTAGCACATATTGGTTCAGGAGGTTTAAGGAAAGTCACTGTCTCTATAACATACAAGTGCAAGGTGGAAGCAGCCAGTGCTGATGTAGACGCTGCAGCAAGTTATCCAGAAGATCTAGCTAAGACCATTGATAGAAGGTGGCTACACTAAACAACTGATTTAAGCCTTATATGGGAAGAAGATGCTAACTAATCCTTTCATAGCTAGAGAGGAGAAATCAATGTTTGGCTTCACAGCCCCAAAGGATAGGCTAACTCTCCTGTTAGTGGCTAATGAAGCGGTGACTTTAAGTTGAAGCCAGTGCTCATTTACCATTTTGAAATTCCTAGGGCCTTAAGAATTTATGCTAAATTTACTCTGCCTGTGCTCTTTAAATAGAACACCAAAGCCTGAATGATAGCACCTTTGTTTATAGCATGATTTACTGAAATTTTAAGCCCACACTTGAGACCTACTGCTCAGAAAAAAAGTCTCCTTTCCAAATATTACTGCTCATTGACAATGCACCTGGTCACCCAAAAGCTCTAATGGAGATGTACAAGATGGATGTTGTTTTCATGCCTGCTAACACAACATTCATTCTGTAGCCCATGGATCAAAGTGATTTCCGTTTTGTAGCCTTATTATTTAAGAGATAAATTTCATAAGGTTATATCTGCTACAGATAGTGATGGATCTGGGCAGATTAAGTTGAAAATCTTTTGGAAAGGATTCATCATGCTAGAAGCCATTAAGAACGTTTGTGATTCATGAGAGAAGGTCAAAATATCAACATTAATGGAGTCTGGTAAACATTGATTCCCACCCTCATGGATGACTGAAGGGTTCAAGTCTTAAGTGGATAAAGTAACTATAGATATAATGGAAACAACAAGAGAACTAGAAGTGGAGCCTGAAGATGGGACTGACTTTTTGCAGTCTTATGATAAAACATGAATGAGTGAAGAATTGCTTCTTATGGATGAGCAAAGAAAGTGATTTCTTGAGATGGAATATACTCTGGGTGAAGATGCTGTGAACATTTTTGAAATGACAACAAAATTTAAAATATTACATAAACATAGTTGATAAAGCAGTGGCGGGGTTTGAGAGCACTCGTTTCAGTTTTGAAAGAAGTTCTGCTGTGAATAAAATGCTATCAAGCAGCATCACATGCTACAGAGAAATATTTTATGAAAGGAAGAGTCAGTCGATGCACCAAACTTCGTGGTTGTCTTATTTTTAGAAATTGCCACAGCCATTCCAGTCTTCAACCATCACTACCCTAATCAGTCATCGGTCATCTACATGGAGGCAGGACCCTCCACCAGCGAAAAGAGTACAACTGCATTGTTATGTTTGTTAGCATTTTTTTTGCAATACAGCATTTTAAAATTTTGTGTACATTTTTAGACATAATGCTATTGCAGTTAATAGATTATAATATAGTGTAAACATAACTTTTATATGCTTTATTGAAATTTTTGCTTTATGGTGGTGGTCTGGAACTGAATACACAATATCTCTGAGGTATCTCTGTATATAATTGAGAGTTGCATATAAATATAAAAATAAAATTATGTTTTGTACTATTTTATAATTATTTAGGTTTTCTGACTTTAATTCTATCATGTGCTATTAAGTGGTATCAAGGAAGAGAGAGGAGTTAGTTAGGTTTTTTTAAGAGATACAAAAGAAACAGCTCCTTTAGGAGCTTTTAGACTGTCTTGGAAGAAAAGAATGAGCCAAAAGGTTTGTAAACAAAAAAGCAATAATATTGTTTGAGGACCAATACATAAATGGTGATAGGAGTAAAAATAACAGAACAGACACAATTGTGTGAAACAAGGAAACCCTTCATGAAGGAGGTGAGTAATTAGTTGGGCATTGAATTTTCTGTTACAAAAGAAAGGAATGTATGCATTAGAAAATACAAAGACAAGCCTCTCATTTACCTGTTGCATGGTGATATGGTTTGGTTTTGTGTCCCCACCCAAATCTCATCTTGTAGCTCCCATAATTCCCACTTCTTATGGGAGGGACCCTGTGGGAAATGATTGAATCATGGGGGCAGGTTTTTCTCGTGTTGTTCTCATGATAGTGACTGGATCTCATAAAATATGATGGTTTTAAAAATGGGAGTTTCTCTGCACAGACCCTCTCTTTGCCTGCTTCCATCCATGTAAGACATGACTTGCTCCTCCTTGCCTTCTGCCATGATTGTGAGGCCTCCCCAGCCATGTGGAACTCTAAGTCCAATGAACCTTTTTATTTTGTAAATTGCCCAGTCTCGAGTATGTCTTTATCAGCAGTGTGAAAATGGACAAATACAGTAAATTTGTACCAGGAGTGGGGTGCTGCCAAAAATATACCCACAAATGTAGAAGTGACTTTTTTTTTTTTTGAGATGGAGTGTTGCTCTGTCGCCAGGCTGGAGTGCAGTGGTGCAGTCTCAGCTCACTGCAACCTTCCCCTCCTGGGTTCAAGCTATTCTCATGCTTCAGCCTCCCGAGTAGCTGGGATTACAGGCACAGGCCACCACACCCAGCTAATTTTTGTATTTTTAGTAGAGACGGGGTTTCACCATGTTGGCCAGGATGGTCTAGATCTCCTGACCTCATAATTTGCCCGCCTTGGCCTCCCAAATACTGGGATTGCAGGCATGAGCCACCGCACCCGGCCGGAAGTGACTTTGGAACTGGGTAACAGGCAGAGGTTGGAACAATTTGGAGGGCTCAGAACAAGACAGGAAAATGTGGGACAGTTTGGAACTCCCTGGAGACTTGTTGAATGTCTTTGACCAAAATGCTGATAATGATATGGACGATGAAATTCAGGCTGAGGTGGTTTCAGATGGAGATGAGGAACTTGTTGGGAACTGGAGTAAAGGTGACTCTTGTTATGTTTTATTAAAGTGACTGGCAGCATTTTGCACCTGCCTTAGAGATTTGTGGAACTTTAAACTTGAGAGAGATGATTTAGGGTATCAGGTGGAAGAACTTTCTAAGCAGCAGAGCACTGTAGAGGTAAGCTGGGTGCTGTTAAAGGCATTCAGTTTTATAAGAGAAGCAGAGCATAAAAATTTAGGAAACTTGCAGCCTGCGATAGAAAATGCAATAGAAAAGAAAATCCCATTTTCTGAGGAGAAATTCAAGCTGGCTGCAGAAATTTGCGTAAGTTAACCAGAGCCAAATGTTAATCTCCAAGACAATGAGAAAAATGTCTCTAGGGCATGTCAGAGGTCTTCACAGCAGTCCCTCTCATTAGCCAGAGTACTAGGAGGAAAAAGTGGTTTCATGGGCTGGGCCCAGGATTCCCATGCTGCGTGCAGCCTAGGGACTTGGTGCCCTGCATCCTAGCCACTCCAGCCATGGCTGAAAGGGCCCAACATAGAACTTGGGCTGTGGCCTCAGAGGCTGCCAGCCTCAAGCCTTGGCTGCTTTCATGTGGTGTTGAGTCTGCAAGTGCACAGAAGTCAAGAATTAGGGTTTGGGAACCTCCACCTAGATTTCAGAAGATATATGGAAATGCCCAGGCAGAAGTTTGCCACAAGAGCAGGATCCTCAGGGAGAACCTCTTTTAGGGAAGTGCAGAAGGGAAATATGGGGTGGGAGCCCCCACACAGATTCCCTACTGGGGCACTGCCTAGTGGAGCTGTGAGAAGAGGGCCACCATTCTCCAGACCCCAGAATAGTAGATCCACCGACAGCTTGCACCATGCACCTGGAAAGGCCACAGACACTCAATGTCAGCCTGTGAAAGCAGCCAGGAGGGAGGCTGTACCCTGCAAAGCTACAGGGACAGAGCTGCCCAAGACTATGGGAACCTACCTCTTGCTTCAGCGTGACCTGGATATGAGACATGGAGTCAAAGGAGATCATTTTGGAGCTTTAAGATTTGACTGCCCCACTGGATTTCGGACTTGCATAGGGCCTGTAGCCTTTTTGTTTTGGCCAATTTCTCCCATTTGTAATGACCATTATTTACCCAATGCCTATACCCCCATTGTATCTAGGAAGTAACTAACTTGCTTTTGATTTTACAGGCTCATAGGCAGAAGGGACTTACCTTGTCTTAGATGTGGACTTTTGAGTTAATGCTGAAATGAGTTGAGACTTTGGGGGACTGTTGGGAAGGCATGATTGGTTTTGAAATGTGAAGTTATGAGATTTGGGAAGGGCCAGAGTTGGAATGATATGGTTTGGCTCTGTGTCCCCACCCAAATTTCATCTTGTAACTCCCATAATTCCCATGTGTCATGGGAGGGAACCAGTGGGAGATGATTGAATCACGGGGGTGGGTCTTTTCCATGTTGTTCTCATGATAGTGAATGGATCTCACGAGATCTGATGGTTTTAAAAACGGGAGTTTCTGTGTACAAGCCCTCTCTTTGCCTGCTTCCATCCATGTAAGATGTGACTTGCTCCTCCTTGCCTTCTGCCATGATTGTGAAGCCTCCCCACTCATGTGGAACTGTAAGTTATCTTTCTTTTGTAAATTGCCCGGTGTCAGGTATGTCTTTATCAGCATTATGAAAACGGACTAATACACATGGTGAATGTGAAAGTGATCACACAGAGAGAGAGAGAGTGGCATTTTGAGAGTGGCATTTCTATGGAAGGCTTTGACTAGCTGATCCAACCAGGGCATTACCTAGTGGCATTAGTTCAGCTGCTCTCCCATGTTCTGGTTCCTATGCATGATGGGTCCAGAAAGTCTTGTTAATTCCCTGGATTTGATTTGAATCGGGGAGACTGACTCCCCCAAAACCAAATTTACAAGAAATGAAAGAGTAAATGAGTTAGCTGTTTATTATTTACAATGCAAACCAAAATGGTGGTGTTGGCAAAACCAATGTATTCTTTCTTTGTAGGTAGAAGTTAAATGATAAGAGGATGGATTCTTGGTTTGGATGATGGTTTCATGAGTAGTGGTTATTTTTTTTCTCAGTGCTGATCTGTGTTGAAATTTTTGTCACATACTGCTTTTTCTAAAGCAAAAGGAATAAAACAAAAGTGATTTTTAATAAGATAAAGGAAAAGCATTAGTTTTTAAATAAGGAAACATTTGTTCAGTAGTTACTATGTGTTGATTTTGTAGTATAGCTCTCAGAGATTCGGGATTTTTTGGCATGAGTGTATTTTATATCTGCACACACTTATGTATATATATTAGTACTCCATTTCTCCTTTTTCTTATGAAGATATTTCATTAATATATTATAGTTTGAAAGAGATTCATTTTTATACTTTTGAGTTTTTCCACATTTCACCATTAGGATTTTTATGGTTTTCTTCCAAAGGACACTTAATAAAATTCATCAACACTTATTTTTGGTTAAGATGTGTTTATTAATATTGGAGAAAATATGTAGTGTCTTCTATTTGATTTTAACTTGGAGCAGAATCTCTTTTCCCTTGGGTGAGTATCTGTCAGTATTATATGTTCTTTTTTCTTTTTTTTTTTGAAGGCAGAGTCTCGCTCTGTCACCCAGGCTGGAGTGCAGTGGCGCCATCTCGGCTCACTGCAAGCTCCGCCTCCCAGGTTCTTGCCATTCTCCTGCCTCAGCCTCCCGAGTAGCTGGGATTACAGGCGCCCGCAACCACGCCCGGCTAATTATTTGTATTTTTAGTAGAGATGGGGTTTCACCGCTTTAGCCAGGATGGTCTAGATCTCCCGACCTCGTGATCTGCCCGTCTCGGCCTCCCAAAGTGCTGGGATTACAGGCGTGAGCCACCGCGCCCGGCCGTTCATTTTTAATAGCTGTTGAATGGCATAGAGAGACAAAGAACTCCTTTTTTTTTTTCCTCCAGGAAATCTATACCTTTGGAAGAATATTGGGAAAAGGGAGCTTTGGAATGGTCATTGAAGCAACAGACAAGGAAACAGAAACGAAGTGGGCAATTAAAAAAGTGAACAAAGAAAAGGTAAGGCTCATTAGCCACATCCTACTGAGGGCACAGTGTTAGTGCAGGGTGGGTGTGGGCAGTACAGCTTTTCACACTAACACAAGCTGCCTCTCACCCCGAGGTCCCAGCCTGGGCTGATCCCCTAGAGAAGCATGGCATTTCTCTAGCCTCCTGGAAAGGGACTAGTTTCTGAACTCAAGTAGGCAAGTGCTGCCTGGAAAAAACAAATGGAAAGAATAATATAACCAATATAACAAAAAATAGGTAAATTTTACCAGAGTATGCTGAAGATAAGGGCTGGTTCTCAGTATCTGTAGGCACAGGGCTGTGGGCTAGAGATATCTTAGCTAGAAGTGCTGATACTCTGTCCTGATGTTGTTTTGATATACTTTTCTCCTATCCTCTCCTTTCATTTCCTCACTGTTAGCTAATTCTGTTTGTTCATCCTGCCTGCTCTTTCACGTTGAATCACTTTTTGCTTCAACTATCTACATTATGCTCTTTTATCTGCCGCACTCCTCACTAGATTTCCTCTCGAACTGGGAAACGACTGGGCTTCTCTTGATGATAAAGTCTGAGACCTCAGACTTGACACCTGATCATTTCATCAACCTTTTGCATTTCTGTGCCTGGGAAAAACCAAACAACATTATGGTGTTTTCCCCTAGGATTTGTGATGATAAATATCACATTTAAAAAACAAAATGGTAGGTTTTATGTATTATTTAAAACAAACTGTAGCAAATTACATACCATTTCTCCCTAATGTTTAGTAAGGTAACATATCAATCTTAATAAAGGGATTAAGAGCCTTTCTAGAAAATTTTAGAATTCTTTAGAACCATAGGTAGCATCCTAAGTGCTACCTGAGATGTTATTTCCTTTCCTTCTTTGGTGTTAGGTAGGGTTAGGGGTTCAGTTTTTGGGTTATGTAACTATCATGCCTACTTGCAACTTTAGGAATTAATAATCTTTCATATTCGTATTTATGTTGAGAGTTTGTGAGACCGTAAGACAGTAAGATAAAACTATATAGTCAGTATATGAAGTGAATAGTGTAATATTGTGTTATATTCAGGTCAAGCCATTTGGGAAGGGGAGAGAAACAGAATCGAGATGGATATTAGGAGAAATTGGGGTAACTTTCCATATCTAGTCTAGACAAAAATTCACTCCTCACAGTCACTATTTCTCTTGATCCTTTAGGTCGAGGGTCCCCAGCCCCCAGGTCTTGGACTGGTACCTGTTCATGGCCTGTTAGGAACCAGGCTCCACACCAGGAGGTGAGCAGCAGGCGAGTGAGCATCACCACCTGAGCTCTGCCTCCTGTCATATCAGTGGTGGCATTAGATTCTCATAGGAGCACAAACTCTACTGTGAACTGTATATGTGAGGGATCTATGTTGTATGCTCCTTATGAGAATCCAACTAATGCCTGATGATCAGAGGTAGAAGAGTTTCACTCTGAAACCATGCCCTCTCCCGCAACCCTGGTTCATGGAAAAATTGTCTTCCATGAAATCAGTCCCTAGTACCAAAAAGGTCAGGGACTGCTGTTCTAGGTTAACCTATAAATGTGACTTAATCCTTGGGCGGGGCATAGTATGATGGGCAGTGTCCCACCCACTCCTGAGATGCTAAAGGTTGAGAAGGAGAGGTAATTGGAAGCTGGAATGACACTAGGTAAAATTTTAATTAGGCAAAATTTGCCTTATGACTAATCCGTTTCCACTCCCTTAAGAACCGTTACGTATTTTCCCAAATCAGGTGGATGGGAGGTGGAGGAATAGCACCTTTGTTATTCCTTGCAGGGGGACTTTTTATTGGAAATTGTCAGGCCTAAAACTTCCACCTATCAATTTCTTCTTTACTATTCCTTGCACCCAACCCAGACTCTCTCTGCTTTCACCTGGACTGACCCTGACACCCATCAGTCCCAGCAGCTTACCTGGGCTGTGCTGCCGCAAGGTTTCAGGGACAGCCCTCATTACTTAAGCCAAGCTCTTTCTCATGGTTTACTTTCTTTCCACCTCTCTGCTTCTCACCTTATTCAATATATTGATGACCTTCTTCTTTGTAGCCCCTCCTCTGAATCTTCTCAACAAGACACCCTTCTCTTCCTTCAGCATTTATTCTCCAAAGGATATCGGGTATCCCCCTCCAAAGCTCAAATTTCTTTTCCATCCGTTACCTACCTTGGCATAATTCTTCATAAAAACACACATGCTCTCCCTGCCAATTGTGTCCGACTGATCTCTCAAACCCCAACACCTTCTACAAAACAACAACTCCTTTCCTTCCTAGGCATGGTTGGATACTTTCGACTTTGGATACCTAGTTTTGCCATCCTAACAAAACCATTATATAAACTCACAAAAGGAAATGTAGCCGACACCATAGATCGTAAATCCATTCCCCACTCCTCTTTTCATTCCTTGAAGACAGCTTTAGAGACTGCCCCCACCCTAGCTCTCCCTGACTCATCCTAGCCCTTTTCATTACACACAGCCGTAGTGCAGGGCTGTGCAGTTGGAATTCTTACACAAGGACCAGGATCGCGTCCTGTAGCCTTTCTGTCCAAACAACTTGACCTTACTGTTTTAGGCTGGCCATCATGTCGCCGTGCAGCGGCTGCCGCAGCCCTAATACTTTTAGAGGCCCTCAAAAATCACAGATTATGCTCAACTCACTCCCTACAGTTCTCATAACTTCCAAAATCTATATTCCTCCTCATGCTTGACACATATACTTTCTGCCCCACCAGCACCTTCAGCTATACTCACTCTTTATTGAGTCTCCCACAATTACCATTGTTCCTGGCCCAGACTTCAATCCGGCCTCCCCCATTATTCCTGATACCACACCTGACCCCCATGACTGTGTCTCCCTGATACACCTGACATTCACCCCATTTCCCCATATTTTCTTCTTTCCTGTTCCTCGCCCTTTTCACACTTGGTTTATTGATGGCAGTTCCACCAGGCCTAATCGCCACACACCAGCAAAGGCAGGCTATGCTATAGTATCTTCCACATCTATCATTGAGGCTACTGCTCTGCCCCCCTCCACTACCTCTCAGCAAGCCGAACTCATTGCCTTAATTCGGGCCCTCACTCTTGTAAAGGGACTATGTGTCAATATTTATACTGACCCCATATCCTGTACCACCATGCTGTTTTATGAGCTGAAAGGTTTCCTCGCTACACAAGGGTCCTCCATCATTAATGCCTCTAATAAAAACTGTTCTCAAGGCTGCTTTACTTCCAAAGGCAGCTGGAGTCATTCACTGCAAGGGCCATCAAAAGGCATCAGATCCCATCGCTCAGGGCAATGCTTATGCTGATAAGGTAGCTAGAGAAGCAGCTAGCATTCCAACTTCAGTCCCTCATGGTCAGTTTTTCTCCTTTTCATCGGTCACTCCCGCTTACTCTTCCACTGAAACTTCCACCTTTCAATCTCTTCCCACACAAGGCAAATGGTTCTTGGACCAAGGAAAATATCTCCTTCCAGCCTCACAGGCCCATTTTCTTCTATCGTCATTTCATAACCTCTTGCATGTAGGTTACAAGCTGCTAGCCCACCTCTTAGAACCTCTCATTTCCTTTCCATTGTGGAAATCTATCCTTAAGGAAATCACTTCTCGGTGTTCCATCTGCTATTCTACTACTCCTCAGGGATTGTTCAGGACCCCTCCCTTCCGTATACATCAAGCTCAGGTATTTGCCCCTGCCCAGGACTGGCAAATTGACTTTACTCACAATGCCTCGAGTCAGGAAACTAAAATACCTCTTGGTCTGGGTAGACACTTTCACTGGATGGGTAGAGGCCTTTCCCACAGGGTCTGAGAAAGCCACCATTCTGTCAGACGTAATTCCTCAGTTTGGCCTTCCCACCTCTGTACAGTCCAATAATGGACCGGCCTTTATTAGTCAAAACATCCAAGCAGTTTCTCAGGCTCTTGGTATTTAGTGGCTCCTGGTTTTACCTCAAACTGCCACCCTTAAGTCTCTCTTTAAGTGTATGGAAGATCTTCAGTGACAAAGTACACTCCAATACTTTGACCCTGATGAAGTCCTGTTCTTTACTTTTATACTCGCTCTTATTCTCATGCCACCCTCTAACCTCTCCCCAGCTATCTCCACCACACTATCAATCTCACTCTCTCCTAGCCGTTTCTAATCCTTCTTTAACAAACAATTGCTGGCTTTGCATTTCTCTTTCATCCAAATTCAAATTTGACAAGGCTCTGACTTTTTCACTAATATAAAAAAAGGCGGGGGGGACTCTGTTTATTTTTAAATGAAGAATGTTTTTTTTACCTAAATCAATCTGGCCTGGTATATGACAACATTAAAAAAAAAACTGAAGGATAGAGCCCAAATACTCACCAACCAAGTAAACAATAACATTGAACCCCCTTGGACACCCTCTAATTGGACGTCCTGCGTACTCCCAATTCTTAGTCCTTTAATACCTATTTTTCTCCTTCTTTTATGTCTTTCATTTAGTTTCTCAATTCATACAAAACCATATCCAGGCCATCACCAATAATTCTATATGACAAATGCTCCTTCTAACAACCCCACAATATCACCCTTTACCCCAAAATCTTTCTTTAGTTGAATCTCTCACACTCTAGGTTCCCACGCTGCCCCTAATCCCACTCGAAGAAGCCCTGAGAAACATCACCCATTATCTCTCCACACCACCCCCAAAAATTTTCACTGCCCCAACACTTTACCACTATTTTGTTTTATGTTTCTTATTAATATAAGAAGACAGGAATGTCAGGCCTCTGTGCCCAAGCTAAGCCATCATATCCCCAGTGACCTGCATGTGTACATCCAGATGGCCTGAAGCAACTGAAGATCCACAAAAGTGAAAATAGCCTTAACTGATGACATTCCACCATTGTGATTTGTCTCTGCCCCACCCTAACTGATCAATGTGCTTTGTAATCTCCCCCACCCTTAAGAAGGTTCTTTATAATCTCCCCCACCCTTGAGAATGTACTTTGTGAGATCCACCTCCTGCCCCCAAAACATTGCTATTAACTCCACTGCCTATCCCAAAACCTCTAAGAACTAATGATAATCCCACCAGCCTTTGCTGACTCTCTTTTCGGACTCAACCTGCCTGCACCCAGGTGAAATAAACAGCCGTGTTGCTCACACAAAGCCAGTTTGGTGGTCTCTTCACACTGACACATGAGACAGAAATAAAACCCATAAATGAGGACAATGCTTATCCTCAAATAATGGCAATTTCAAGATCAATAGGGGTGATGATTTGGCAGGGCGGTGTTGGTGAGGGTGGAGAAAGCCCTTCTAGAATTTCTGAGATAGAGGACATTGTAGATAATCGATTACCTACACCCCAAATGAAGTCCTTGTGCTCCTTGGAGTGTTACTGACTTTGCCTTTTGCTCTCTGCCTGGTGAGTGTTAGATGTTAGGAGACATCTAACATCTGAAGGCAAGATCTCTCTCTCTTTGTATCTCTGTCTCTCTTTGTCTGTCTCGCTCTCTCTCTTTCCATCTCTCTCTCTGTTTCTCCCTCAGTTAACCAGGCAGGCCAGGAAATAACACAGTGCAGAGCCAAGTGTAGAATCTCATTGCCTATTATTTTTTCATATATGTGTATAATCAAATCAAAACAAGACAACACCAAAACAAAATAAAAACTTTTTGTTTTTATCTTCCCCAATTTATGTCCTTGGAAGTAGATTTTGTTTTTATTATGCTAACATCAAGGGATCAACATATTTTTAAAGGAAATATCAAAAAGCATATTAAAAGTTGGAGTAATTTTAGTAGTTTTGTGAGGGGACAGATACCATGTTGTAGCTAAGTTATAGAAACAATTCAAGAAACAGATGTGGCTTGAGGCTAAATTATATGTAACTTAAAATTGGACAAAGGAAAGAAGGGGCATAATTTAATCTGATCATGGGAATAAATGGCATATCATTTAAAAAAGAAGCATCTCAAAAAATGTATGAATTCACTTCAAATATGAAGTTGTAGGAAAAGAAGTAGGAAAACATAAAATAACAAACTTTTCTGTCGAGGAATGTAGGAGTGATTTTCATTATGTGAAATCTGTGTTTCTTCATTGATTAAGGCTGGAAGCTCTGCTGTGAAGTTACTTGAACGAGAGGTGAACATTCTGAAAAGTGTAAAACATGAACACATCATACATCTGGAACAAGTATTTGAAACGCCAAAGGTAAAGCTCTATTAGGTGCTGCATTTTGAAAGTTGTTATTATTACAAAATGAATACCATTCCATTCTGAAGTAATCCCTTTGGGGCACAGTTGCTCATGTCCTTGGCATGAATCTGTCATTGGAGATTGATGAGAACATTCTGGAGGACTTTTATTATTGATTGTATAATTAGATGTCTGATGATTAGATTGATGTCTTCGGTAATATGTTTTGGGTGGCATGTGAAAACAAATGTTTAAAATTACAACAACTTCATACACAACCAAACAGTGATTAAAACTTTCTTAGAGGTACTTTTCCTTTTGCTTTGATCCTTAGTTTCTCCATTAAAGTTTATTGGAATAGTTTCAGAATTTTGCAAAGTTAACTACATAATCAAATTGGTATGAGTATATTTTTCACTATAGTTTGTAGGAGATATTTTTTTCACCTATGTCTTACTAATGTGTTTTATCTTCATATTTCCCTAGATGTTATCATTCTCTTTACCTGTAATTTTTATTTAGAGTTGTTCAGAAGCCTGGATTATTCGCCATTCTGCCTCCAGATTGTTTAATGCTTGTGGGCTTGGGTGTTTTCTCTTAGAAGAGTAATAATGTATGGATTAGGCATAAGAACTCTGGAATCATATTGCCTGTGCATTTGAATCCTGTCTCCACCACTTCTTAGTTATCCATGAGAACATGGACAAGTTATTCAACTTGCCCATATCACAGTTCCCTCATCTATAAAATGGGCTTGTTAACAGTGTTGACCTCACTTGGTTGCTGTTGAAGGATTACATGAGACAATTGATATAAAGCATCTGTCTCATTAAATGGTAGCTATTGTTCTCTGTCTCCTAGGCCAGTCTCTAAGGTAGTAATAGTCAATTTGGGGTGTACATTATGCTTGATTCATTAGGGGTGCTTGATAACAATTAAAGACCACAGTTATCCTTTATGAGAGCAGTATATGGCAATGATGCCCGAAGTCTCTGCCCTTTTCAGTCTTAGAGTTGTGATTTCTTTTATCCCCAAATCTTCATAGAATAGTTTTATTCGTTATCATCAGTTTTAAGCCATTTGATTATAATGTGCCTTGATCATTTTCTTCATGTTTGTGTGTGTGTGTGTGTTTGGGGTTCAGGTATCTGTGAGTTTATGGTTTTCATCAAATTTAGGAAATTGGGGGCTACTATTTCCTCACATTTGTATTTGCCTTCCCCTCACCCGACTTTGTGGTCTCCAAGCTAGATTGCTTGATATTGTCCACAGTTCACTGATGCTCTGTTCATTTTTTAAAACATTTTTTATCTCCTTGTTTCATTTTGTATAGTTTCTGTTGTTGTCTTCAAATTCAGTAATCTCTCTCTGTGTAGCTAGCGTTGTCTGTGTCGTTAATCTCTTCCAGTGGAAATACGATTTGGTTTTTAAAATATATATATATTCCATGTGTCTACTTCACATGCTCAGTCTTCTTGAATAGAGTTATAATAACTGTTTTCATGTCCTTTTCTACTAATTTTATCATGGGTGTAATTTCTAGGTCAGTTTCAATTTACTGGTTTTTTTTCCCCCTTCATTATGGGTTCTACTTTCCTGCTGCTTTATATGCCTATTAATTTTTGGCCAGATGCCAGATGTTGTGAATTTTACCTTGTTAGATGCTAGATATTTTAATATTCTAATGATTATTCTTAAGCTTTATTCTAGGATATAGTTAAGTCACTTGGAAACAGTTTGATACTTTTTGAAGCTTGCTTTAAGATTCGTTAGGTGGCACCAAAGCAACCTTTAGGAATAATTTTTTCCTGTTACTGAGGGGCTCTCCCCAGTGCTCCATGAATTACGAGGTTTACCTCCGGCTCGTGGGAGCACAACAGTTCCTGGCTGTGTGTAAGCTCCAGTGATTGTTCCCTCTGTCCCTTTTGCATATTTTCCCCCCAGCTTTGGGTAGTTTCCTCATACACATGTGTTGATTCATACTCTCCTGAAGAATTGAGGGGGTCCTCTGCAAATCTCTGGAGATTTCTCTCTGTACAGCATTCTCCTCTTTGATGCTGTGTCCTGTGAACTTTAGTTGTCTTGGCCTTCCTGGACTTCTGGCCCCGTGCCCTCTACTCATGGAGACTGCTAGACTCTGCTTGGATTCCCTCTCCCTGTTCTGTGGTCCGGAAACTCTCTAGACAGCAAGCTAGAATAATTATGGGGACTGCCTCATGTGTTTTCTCTCTCTCAGGAATAACTACCCTATGCTGGCTGACGTTTAATGTCTAAAAATTAGTTTTATATATTTGCCCAGTTCTTAAGTTGTTTCAGGTGGGAAGATAAGTCTGGTCTTTGTTACTCCATTATGAACACAAGCGGGAGTCTAAATCTAGAATAAGTTTGAAGGCAGAGGAAACCATCGTTTGTGATTTTTCCAGTGCATTGCTTTCCAAACTTAATTCACGTAGGTCAGGTCTGACCCCTTCTGCCTCATAAACACACATAAGCATGTAGACCTTCTATTGAAGCCATCTGAAGTACTAATAGAAATTGCCACCTGATTGGTTGTGCCATGGTACGGATCATGCAGCCTGACTATGCTATGGTTTCTTGTGAGTCTAAATGTTCTCCAGGTCTACACAATTGTTTCTAATAATTATAAAACAGTTATAACTTATATAACTTTGACCAACTTATATATTTAAAATTGACATCAATTTATATTTGAAGTACTGCTAATCCAACCTTTCCTTCCAAATAGTTCACTTATCATTTTATGTACCAGTGAACTGTACAGTCCTGTCAATGGAAAAAATATGGTCCAGTTCAAAAGCTTATTTATGTGTTAGATTTTATAGTTACTTTTGAAATTCTAAAACTGCCTGAGATTCAGTGAATCTGAATTGCGCTATAGGAAGAAAGGATGTTAACCTTCGCTTTCTGTTTTCGTACTTACTGATTGAACACAGAAGTTGCACTAACAGTGCTTATAAGAACAAAATCAGACCTCAAGATCTTAAAAACAACAAAAATCTAGCAGCACAGGTTAGAATGGAGACATTTGAATAGAAATGTGTATGGAAAAGACTTTTTAGTTGACTATGAATCTTTTTTGACTCAATAGATGACTTGGCTGTCGGAATACCTAAAGTGATCTTAATATGCCCCTATATGAACAGCAAATATGGAATTTATATGCCCCTACATGAACAGCAAATATGAAATAGGCATTTCAGCTATGACTTCTTACCACTCACACCCAATTAGTCACTAAGTCCCACTGTTTCTTTCTTGTTGGTATTTTTAAATCTTTTCATTTTCCTCCTTCTGGTCTTGATTCTATGCCTCACATCTACCCTCTATAAACAAAAGTTAGCATACTACAGTTTGAGAGCCACATTGGGTCTGCTGCCTTTTTTTTTTTTTAATGACCCATAAACTGAGTTTCTACATTTCCAAATGGTTGCAAAAGTGTAAAAGAGTGATATTTCATGACATGTAAAAATTCTATAAACCTGAAATTTTCAAGTCTAGAAGTAAAGCTTTGTTGTGTTGTTTATGGCTGCTTTCTCCTGCTATAGCAACAGCACTGAGTAGTTGTGAAAGAGACTCCATGGCCTGCAAAGCCAATAATATTTGCTATTGGGTCTGCTCTCTGTAGCAAAGGTTTGTTGAGCCCTGTTCTGCATTACTGCTAGAGTGTTCATTTAGAAATGCACAATTGGTAATATCATACACGTGCACCCCCGCAACCCTGGCACTAGCTTAAAATTCTTCAGTGGCTCCTTATTGCGTATAGGAAAAAAAATCCGTACTCCTTATCGTGATATCCAGAACTCTCTACAACCCGGCCCAAACCTGTTCTTTCTAGCCTCACTCTTCACCACTTCATTCTTCTCCACCCTACCAAGTTCTCCATGTTATTAACACAGATTATTCTTTTAACAGCCAGTGCTGTTTCAAGCTTTGGAGTCTTTCTAAATACCATGTGCTCTGTCTGTTCTTTCCCACATTCTCTATCTATGAATCCCTATTCAGACATCCAGATCTGGCCTTAATATTTCTTCTCCAGGGGCATTCTTTAGACAGAGGCTGCCCCCTTCTGTAACTCCATGGCATTTGGGACCATTAGCACTTATCACATGATACTGTAATGATAACTCTTTGTGAGCTTCTTGGGGATAAAGACTATGTCTTTACCTTTTTGTTTCTCTAGTATCCACTGTGGTATCTTGTACATAATAGATAATACTTTTCAATGAATAAATTAATGATTATGACTGTGATTGTATATGTGATATATAACATTTTAAACGTCCCTAGATATATAATTTGATCTCTCTCTCTTTTATATATATAATGTCAGAAAATGTACCTTGTGATGGAGCTTTGTGAGGATGGAGAACTCAAAGAAATTCTGGATAGGAAAGGGCATTTCTCAGAGAATGAGACAAGGTGGATCATTCAAAGTCTCGCATCAGCTATAGCATATCTTCACAATAATGGTAAGAAGAGGGTTATCCAGCTCATTGACCCCATGAATACTGATGTCACTTTTGTTTAAGGGTAATTGTATTCCAGATTCATAGTCATAAATAACACCTACTAATATCGAAGATTTAATTTTTTAGTTAAAAAATTGTTTCCTTTTTAACTTTCTTTCTAGATATGTTTTAATTAGAAACAAGGCAGGTATACAATACATTTTATATGAACGAAGATGAAATTATGAACATTTTTTTATTCAACAGTTTGAAGAGCAGCTAATGTTACAAAATCAAAGGTAGACAAATCAATGGTAAAGGTGAAGTTCCCAAAAACATCTGTTAATCATAACATTAGAATCTGTATGTTCTAGGCATTTTTTTTTGTCTTTTTAGACTTTATTTTAGAGCAGTTTCAGATTCACAGTAAAACTGAGCAGAAGGTAGAGAGATTTTCTATATACTCCCCTGCTCCCACACATGCACAACCTGCCCACTATCAGAATTCCCCACTAGAGTGATATATTGCATTGACATATCATTGTCACCCGAAGTGAGCTTATATTAGGATTCACTCTTGGGGTTTTGACAAATGCGTAATGTCATTTATCCACCATTATAGTATCATACAGAGTGGTTTCATGGTACTTTAAAAACTACATTTAAAAATGATTCGAATTGCCTTACTGTTCTTAGGTGTTACTGCTGCTGCTCCTCCCCCCGTTTTTTTCCCTTCAAGGTTAGTTTGGCTTACATGTGACTTTAGAACCTTCTCATTTTACAGATGAACAAAAACTTTGTTCCAGAGAAGTGCAGTAACATGGTTTGGTGTGCCAGAGCTGGTACTGGAACCCAGGGGTTCATTCAGCAGATAGTTCCCGAGCACCTCCTGCACTGAGATTGGTCCTGGATTACAAAGATTAAAAGACAAGGCCCCTGCCCTCCAAGGAACTTGGGCTGGTGGGAGATTGAGTATTGAAAACAAGTTGTAATTCAGTGTGATAATCTCCCCAGTGGAAAGCCATATAAAGCACAAGGATTACAGGAGTCTAGGTACCTCATTTGGCTTGGAAAGTCAGGAAAGAATTCACTGAAGGAGCAGTATTTGATCTGAGGAATACAAACTCAGAAAAAAATAAAAAAGGCAGGCCTTCCAGGCAGAGGGAAACGATTTTTTCAAGGGCTTAATATTAGGCTATTGTCAGTCCTTCCCTATTAAGCTATAAATTCAGTATAATTCCAAATAAAATCTTAGCAACATTTTTCATGGAACTTGATAAGATTATTCTCAAATGGGTAAAAAGTAGCCAACAATGAGAAAGAAAAACAATGGAGGCAGCAGGGAGATCTGCCCTGGCAAGGATAAAGGCATAATGATATGTTTGTTAAAGCTGTGTGGTATTTATGTAAAAAGAGACAAGAAGAGCAATGGAAACAATAAAAATTCCAAAAACAAAGCCCAGGAATTGTGTAAGGGAGCTGTGAATGACTAGGTGTAATTGCCAGTTCAGGACTCATTCAATACATTCCCCTGGCAATTATGTGTATAACTTTTTTTTTTTTTTTTTTTTTTTTTTTTTTTTTTTTTTTGAGACAGAGTCTTGCTCTGTCACCCAGACTGGAGCACAGTGACATGATCTTGGCTCACTGCATTCTGTGCCTCCCAGGCTCACGCTCTTCTCCTGCCTCAGCCTCCTGAGTAGCTGGGACTACAGGTGCCTGCCACCATGCCTGGCTAATTTTTTGTATTTTTAGTAGAGATGGGGTTTCACCATGTTAACCAGGATGGTCTCGATCTCCTGACCTTGTGATCCACCTGCCTCGGCCTCCCAAAGTGCTGGGATTACAGGCGTGAGCCACCGCGCCTGGCCATGTATAACTTTTTAAGTCTAGGGAAATGACTGCAATGGATATGAACTGAATTAATTATTTTCAAAGGAAGTGTTTGGTATATGGTTATTTGTATGTACATAAAAATTGTACCTGAGCTCTGACATGTTCAACTGGAGATTTTGTGTCTCAAGGGTTTTTGTTTGTTTGGTTTTTATTTTACTACATAAAGAGTAGGAAAATGTGTGTTGATGTTGTAGAAAAATATACTGAAATAAGTATAGTTGGTATATATGTAGCCAAGTTACAGTGTGTTAAAATGTTTATGCTGACAGTAACATATGCTTAGAAGTAAAGAAGTAATCCTCTATTTGAAGACCTAAGGATGTGGGAAACCTGACTGGGTTTGTGACTAGGATGATCTCCCTCCTCCTGGGAATACTTAAGCCTGGGTAGGATCCTCCTTCACAGTCCCCAGGCCACTCATCTTGAGGAGCAGCCAGTTGGGGCCACAGGGAAATAGGTAGAGGTGAGGGAGTCAAAGAAAATGGCTCCTTAAGGTTAGAAATGTGGAGGAAGGGTTTATAAATAAGAGAATAGAACAGGACAGACTATGCTTGGCCCTCGAATTTTTTAACAGTGGATATTAATTTGTCAAATATATTTATATAATATGTGTCTCTCCTGTTTTTCCGTTATTTCATTTGATTTGTGGTTTATTTTCTTGGTAGATATTGTACATAGAGATTTGAAACTGGAAAATATAATGGTTAAAAGCAGCCTTACTGATGATAACAATGAAATAAACTTAAACATAAAGGTAAGGTTAGCAATGGTGGTAAATATTTGCCTATAAACAGTTTGATAGCAAAGTGGCAAAGTACATCCTCTTTTTAGATGCATTTTGCTAGCTTTTGAGCAGCCAGAAAATAAGTGGTTTGTGTTAAAAAATAAAAATTTCACAAGAGGTTGTAACTGACAAGAATAATTTTGCAAGTTAAATGGAGTTATTGAATGTGTTTTTAAAGTACATATTCATTTGAATAATTCTAAGTCATTAGTTAATAGCAAGCAAACAGATACTCTGAATTCTAATTAATTTCAAAATTATGCCTGGTAATTTGATGTAAATGTGTTACAGATTTAGAGAAAAGCACACCTTGCCTATGCTTTTAATACTAAATTAATTCTAAAGTCTGTATTTCTTATTGAAAATTTTCCTGTGTATTAATATTTATGTCCTCAGTACAATTAATGTGCCAAGTGTTTATTCTTGAAGATTTTATTCAAATTAAGTGTTCCCTAATGTCAAATAAATGCTAGGATACATTATTTAGCACCATTATAGTGGCTGCTTTCAAAATGTATAAATGTGTTAATTTAGGAATAAAATGTTATCTGTGAGTAACTCACTCTGTTGCAGAAGCTAAGTCCTATGTAATAGAAATAGGTTTAACAGCATTGTTGGTTTACCCAAGTAAATGTTCTTGAACAGTTCCATTGTAAACTCTATGAAGGCAGGGATTGTGCATGTCTTATTCACTTAGTACCTGAAGTAGTGCCTGGAACATAGTATGTGTTCACTTAACATTTGGTGAATGAAGGAGTAGATGCTCTCCAAATAACTAAGTTGGATTGTGAAACCTTTTGTATATTTTGTGTGTCTGGATGGATTTTCCGTAGAGAAAGATAGGTATCATATGCTCCAAATGAGATATGTATGAAAACTAATGGAGAAATTGATTCATCTATTGAGAAAAATAGTGATATCACATGTAAACAGGAGCATTTTCTTACTCCATAAGGCACTGGAAACTTTGCATTCATTGTCTCTGGACAAAGAGCCTATATTTGGTTACTTAATAAACGTGTCTGTTTTTCTGCTTTCAGTCTAAGGGTGTTCCAACTTGGGAGATAATTCCAAAGGCACATACTGAATATTTAATAACTGAATGTTTAATGACCAAGATTTAGAACTGAGCATAAGGCCTACAGTTGTAGCACTAGGCCACCAGTGTATTTGTAGTTAATACTTTGTTGTTGTGGTTTTCTTTCCTGTTAATATGCTTGTCGTAGTTTTTAATAGTGTAGTAATTGTTTTAATTAGTATACTCTAGAAACACAAAGGAAAAATAGTAAAGAAAAGATAGTGTTTACCAATTATAAATAATTATAAAAAAGGGGAGTTTCAGTGAGTCTTGATAGGGATAATTATTTGCATTTGTAACAGTGCTTTAAACTGGAATATAACTTGATTATCAGAAACATAGATAATATGTTAAAGCCAGAATGTATTTTACAATGAAAGAACTTTAAAAAACAAAACAAAACCTTTTTTATAGGAAAAAAGTTAAATGCTTCAAAATACAACTTCCCATGTTAGACTGGTAAATTTAATCAGACGGCAAGAACTGTTAAATCACGGTATTCTCTCAAGATTTGAGAATGCAAGCTTCTCTTTACCCAGTTTCTTCTCTATACAGAGAGGTGGGTGGGGAAGGAAAAGCAAAATTTTTATTAATCATTCAATTAAAGTCCTCCCACCCCCAAGAACCCCAGAATTCAATGCAAGTTCAATGTGAAGTGTTATCTTCAGAATGAGTGAGCTCTAGGACAGGAAAACAGGTGACTGTGCTTGAATTTCTTCTCCTAGGTGACTGATTTTGGCTTAGCGGTGAAGAAGCAAAGTAGGAGTGAAGCCATGCTGCAGGCCACATGTGGGACTCCTATCTATATGGGTAAGTTAGTAGACTTAAAATGAATTTTTGTTTTGAGACAGGATCATGCTCTGTTGCCCAGGCTGGAGTGCAGTGGCATGATCTTGGCTCACTGCAACCTTGACCTGAGCTCAGGCCATCCTCCCACCTCAGCCTCTCAAGTAGCTAGGACCACAGGTGTATGCCACCACACCTGGCTAGTTATTATTTTTGTTTTTAAGAGAGAGTAGCCTCACTGTGTTGCCCAGGATGGTCTCAAACTCCTGGACTCACGCGATCCCTCCAGCCTCTGCTTTCCCAAGTGTTGGGATTACAGGTGTGAGATACTGCACCAGACTTGATTCTTTTATATGTAAAAAAGTAGAACAACCAGTATGGATTACAGCTTGAACAATTTTATTTTGCCATCATGATATAATGACCCATGATTTAGGCTACTTTTTCTTTTCTTGGGTCAAGCAATTTCACTTGTTTTAGTATTTTACTTATAGTTCCTATCTGTAAAAATTTTAAAAATTTTTGTTGTTTCTCTGGGCTCTTCTTAAAGTTGTTTATATCTCTTAGATAATCATACCTCAAACTTAATTATTACTTTTGTTAACTCATGTTAAAATCATGTACATGTTTTGCTTCTTTGCTTTTTTTTTTTGTTGTTTCGAAACAGAGTCTTGCTCTGTTGCCCAGGCTGGAGTGTGGTGGTGCAGTTTGGGCTCACTGCAACCTCCACCTCCTGGGTTGAAGCAATTCTCATGCCTCAGCCTCCAGAGTAGCTGGGATTACAGGCACCTGCCACCATGCCTGGCTAATTTTTGTATTTTTAGTAGAGACAGTTTTTGCCATGTTGGCAAGGCTGGTCTCAAACTCCTGACTTCAAGTGATTCGCCTGCCTTGGCCTCCCAGTGTTGAGATTACAGGCGTAAGCCACCATGCCCAGCCCTCTTTGCATTTTTTTATCCAGTTTAATCGACATCAAACAGTTTTTCATGGAGTACTGATTAAATATATTTTGTAAAGAAAGCAGCAGTTTCCTGTTTTTCTAAATGTGAGTTTTAACAGCTTTATTGAAGTTTAATTTAAATACCATAAAATATATTTGTGCATCCTTTACAATGTAAGATATGTTTTTGTTTTACAATAAAAATACAGTGATTTTTCATACATCCACAGAGTTGTGCAACCATCACCACAATCCAGTTTCAAAACAAATCTACTCCAAAAAGTTCCCTCAGCCTGTTTATACTCAATCTCATTCCTATCCCAGCCCCAGATAGCCACTAATCACTCTAGATTTGCCTTTTTGTCTCTGTAAATGTGCCTTTTTTTTTTTTTTTTTTGGCCTTTTCTGGACATTTCATATAAATGGAATCATACAACATGTGGTCTTTTACATTTGGCTTGCTTTCACTTGGCATATGTTTTTGAGGTACGTTCATGTTGTGGCATGTATCTGTAGTCTGCTCCTATATATTGCTGAATAGTTGTCCATTACGTGGATATAACACAGTTTGTTTATCTGCTTAGCAGCTGACGCACATGTGGATTTTTACCAGTTTGTGGCTATTATGAATAATGCTGCTATGAACATTCATGTACAGGTCTTTGTGAGGATATGTGGTTTCATTTAGAAGTGTTTTTAGAATTAGCTACCTAAGAGTGAAATTGTTAGATCATATGTTAAGTTTATGTTTAACTTTTTATGAAATTGCCAAACTCTTTTACAAAATGACCATTACCTTCCCACCAGCAATTTGTGAGGGTTCCAGTTTCTCCATATCTTCGACAATTCTTGATATTACCTATTTTTAAATTATACCATTCTAGTCCCTAGGACTAGTATCTTAGGAAGTGGTATCTTGTTGTAGGAAGTGGTATCTTATTGTGATTTTTAATTTGCATTTTCCTAATGATTAATGACATTGAGCATCTTTCATGTGCTTACTAGTCATTCATATATCTTTTCTGGTGAAGTGTCTATTTTAATCTGTACCTATTGAGATAATCATATTTTTCTCTTTAAATTTATTAATGAAGTAATTACAGTAATAGATTTTAGAATGCTGAACCATCCTTGCACATTTAAATTCAACCTCACATGGTTTAATATACTACAGTATTCAACTTTGTCACCACTTTTATTTAGGAACTTTGACTGTAGCTTTTCTTCTTTTGTGCTTCCTTTGTCTTTTCTGATGTTAGGGTTATGCTGACCTCATTTAAAAAATAATTTTTTAACTTCTTATATGATTATGAACTTTTTAAATTATTATACTTTAAGTTCTGGGATACATGTGCAGAACGTGAAGGTTTGTTACATAGGTATACATGCGCCATGGTGGTTTGCTGCACCCATCAACCCGTCATCTACATTAGGTATTTCTCCTAATGCTATCCCTCCTCTAGCCCCCAACCCCCACACAGTCCCCAGTGTGTGATGTTCCCCTCCCTGTGTCCATGTGTTCTCATTGTCAGCTCCCACTTATGAGTGAGAACATGCAGTGTTTGGTTTTCTGTTCCTGTGTTCACTTTGCTGAGAATGATGGTTTTCAGCTTCATCCATGTCCCTGCAAAGGACATGAACTCATCCTTTTTTATGGCTGCATAGTATTCCATGGTGTATATGTGCCACATTTTCTTTATCCAGTCTGTCATTGATGGACATTTGGGTTGGTTCCAAGTCTTTGCTATTGTGAACCGTGCCACAGTAAACATAAGTGTGCATATGTCTTTATAGCAGAATGATTTATAATCCTTTGGGTATATACCCAGTAATGGGATTGCTGGGTCAAATGATATTTCTGGTTCTAGATCCTTGAGGAATCGCCACACTGTCTTCCACAATGGTTGAACTAATTTACACTCCTGCCAACAGTGTAAAAGCATTTCTATTTCTCCACATCCTCTCCAGCATCTGTTGTTTCCTGACTTTTTAATGAACGCCATTCTTACTGGTATGAGATGGTATCTCATTATGGTTATGATTTGCATTTCTCTAATGACCAGTGATGATGAGCATTTTTTTTTCACATGTTTGTTGGCTGCCTAAATGTCTTCTTTTGAAAAGTGTCTGTTCATATCCTTTGCCCACTTTTTGATGGGGTTCTTCTTTTCTTGTAAATTTAAGTTCTTTGTAGATTCTGGATATTAGCCCTTTGTTAGATGGATAGATTGCAAAAATTTTCTCCCATTCTGTAGGTTGCCTGTTCACTCTAATGATAGTTTCTTTGTGCAGAAGCTCTTTAGTTTAATAGATCCCATTTGTCAAATTTGGCTTTTGTTGCCATTGCTTTTGGTGTTTTAGTAATGAAGTCTTTGTCCATGCCTATGTCCTGAATGGTGTTGCCTAGGTTTTCTTCCAGGGTTTTTATGGTTTTAGGTCTTATGTTTAAGTCTTTAGTCCATCTTGAGTTAATTTTTGTGTAAGGTGTAAGGAAGGAGTCCATTTCCAGTTTTCTGCATATGGCTAGCTAGTTTTCCCAACACCATTTATTAAATAGGGAATCCTTTTCTCATTGTTTGTTTCTGTCAGGTTTGTCAAAGATCAGATGATTGTAGATGTGTGGGGTTATTTCTGAGGCCTCTGTTCGTTCCTTTGGTCTATATATCTGTTTTGGTACCAGTACCATGCTCTTTTGGTTACTGTAGCCTTGTAGTATAGTTTGAAGTCAGGTAGCATGATGCCTCCAGCTTTGCAGAACTGAAGGAGATAGGGACAGGAAAAACCCTTCATACAATCAATGAATCCAGGAGCTGGTTTTTTGAAAAGATTAACAAAATAGATAGGCTGCTAGCCAGACTAATAAAGAAAAAAGAGAGAAGAATCAAATAGACACAATAAAAAATGATAAAGGGGATATCAGCACTGATCCCACAGAAATACAAACTACCATCAGAGAATACTATAAATACCTCTACACAAATAAACTAGAAAATCTAGAAGAAATGGATAAATTTCTGGACACATACACCCTCCCAAGACTAAACCAGGAAGAAGTCGAATCCTTGAATAGACCAATAACAAATTCTGAAATTGAGGCAATAATTAATAGCCTACCAACCAAAAAAAGCCCAGGACCAGACAGATTCACAGCCGAATTCTACCAGAGGTACAAAGAGGAGCTGGTACCATTCCTTCTGAAACTATTCCAAACAATAGAAAAAGAGAGAATCCTCCCTAACTCATTTTATGAGGCCAGCATCATCCTGATACCAAAACCTGACAGAGACACAACAAAAAAAGAAAATTTCAGCCCGGTATCCCTGATGAACATCGATGCGAAAATCCTCAATAAAATACTGGCAAAGTGAATCCAGCAGTACATCAAAAAGCTTATCCACCACAATCAAGTCAGCTTCAACCCTGGGATGCAAGGCTGGTTCAACATACACAAATCAGTAAACGTAATCCATCACATAAATAGAAGCAACGACAAAAACCACATGATTATCTCAATAGATGCAGAAAAGGCCTTCAATAAAATTCAGCACCCCTTCATGCTAAAAACTCTCAATAAACTAGGTATTGATGGAACATATCTCAAAAGTGCTATTTATGACACACCCACAGCCAATATCATACTGAATGGGCAAAGGCTGGAAGCATTCCCTTTGAAAACCTGCACAAGACAGGGATGCCCTCTCTCACCACTCCTATTCAACATAGTATTGGAAGTTCTGGCTAGGGCAGTCAGGCAAGAGAAATAAATAAAGGGTATTCAAATAGGAAGAGAGGAAGTCAAATTGTCCCTGTTTGCAGATGACGTGATTGTATATTTAGAAAACCCCATCGTCTAAGCCCCACATCTCCTTAAGCTGATAAGCAACTTCAGCAAAGTCTCAAGATACAAAATCAGTGTGCAAAAATGACAAGCATTCCTATATACCAATAATAGACAATCAGGGAGCCAAATCATGAGTGAACTCCCATTCACAATTGCTACAAAGAGAATCAAATATCTAGGAATCCAACTTACAAGGGATGTGAAGACCTCTTCAAGGAAAACTATAAACCACTGCTCAGTGAAATAAAAGAAGACACAAACAAATGGAAGAACATTCCATGCTCATGGATAGGAAGAATCAATATTGTGAAAATGGCCATACTGCCCAAGGTAATTTATAGATTCCATGCCATCCCCATCAAGCTACCATTGGCTTTCTTCACAGAATTAGAAAAAACTACTTTAAATTTCATATGGAACCATAAAATGAACCTTTTAGATACTAAAAATTATCTAATAACAGTTTGAAATTTCCTCTTAAATTTTTTGGTTCTGCTACTTTTGGGGGGATAAAGTTTCTATTATATTTTCAATTTATACTAAATTACCCAAGTTTTCTACATTTTCTTGAATCATTTTGATAATTTATGTTTTTCTAGAAAATTGTTTCTTTTACTGAGATTTTAAGTTTCACTGGCATAAATATGCATATTATGTTTACTTATAATTTTCATATTCTCTTGTGTACCTGCAGTTATATCCTCCTATAACTTCAATATGCACATATTATCAGCTTTTATCACAGTTTCTATATATGTAAATATAATAGGAATTATATCACTCATTTCTAAAAAATTTTTTGAGGACCTACTTCGTGTCAGACATTGTTCTAGGTATTAAAAATATAACAGTGAACAAAACATAAAAATGTTTTGCCTTCATAGAACTTAACATTCTTGTGGCACAAACATTAAACAAGATTTTTATAAATCTGATGTTTTAGAGCAAAGTGCTGAGTACAAAAAAAATAGGAAGGGTGATAGGAAGTGTTTAGATGACAATAATTTTTTTATCAGGTTGACATGATAAGTAAATGAGAAAATATATGTAAAGTGCTTAGCAGCGTCTAGCACTTAGGCCTGAATTTTAGCTCTTTGTAATAATACTAATAATTTTATCTAAATCAAATTTGTTAGTGGTTAGGACAGTTAGTAAATAATAAGTAGAGCTCCCAATGGGCTTTTCAAGAACCAGCTCATATCTAATTGTTATTTGGTTTGCTTTTTCATTAATTTCTGCTTTTACTTTTCTGAATTCCTTCTTTGTGCTTTATTTTGGTTTGTTTGTTTATTTTATTTTATTTTTTTGAGACAGGGCCTCCCTCTGTTGCTTAGGCTGGAGTGCAATGCTGCAGTCACGGCTTACTGCAGCCTCAGCCTCCTAGGTTCAAGCGTTCCTCCCACCTCAGCCTCCCCAGGAGCCAGGAGCACAGGCATGTGCCACCATTCCCAGATAACCTTTTTCTTTTTAATTTTTAGCAGAGACAAGGTCTCACTATGTTGCCCCAGCTGATCTCAAACTCCTGGATTCAAGCGATCCTCCTGCGTTGGCCTGCCAAAGTGCTGGGATTATAGACATGAGCCACTGTGGCTGGTGGTTTGTTTTTTATTATAACTTCCTAAGTTGAATACATACTTATTATCAGGCTTATTTTCTATGAAATTCATTGAAGACTGTATATTTTCCTCTGAGTACCTTGACTTTTTGTTTTTTGTCATACAGTGTTGTGTGATTCATCTCTTGATATACTATAATTTTAATTTTAGTCTTCTTTAATTGAAAAATTATTTAGAAGTGTTTTTAGAATTTTTACAGGTGGTTGAGATGTGTTTGAAACTCATGAGAATGCATGTTAGTTGTCCTAGCCTTTTGGTTTATCTGTCTGGTTTTCTTTATTGTGGTAGGTGACTGTGTCTTAAAGGTTTTCAACTTTTAGGAATTTTCTTTGTGACCAAACACATGATCAGCTTTTGCAAATGATGCATTGGATATTTTAAAAATATGTATGTATACCTGGTTTGTTGAGCATAAAAATTTCTCTGTGTGCTTATTAAATCAAATGTGATTTTTTTGTGATTCAGATCTTCCATATTGTTGGTGTATCTTTGCTTGCCACTTCTGTTGATTGCTAACAGAGTCATTCACCAGGATAGGTCTTTGACACATTGTTTTTGTACTTTGAGTAGATTTTTAAAAATCAACTTTTTAGGAATATAATTTACTCGCAATAAGATGCACAAATTTTAAGTTTTGAATCACTACCCCATCATGTTCAAGTCATAGAACATTTCTGTCACCCCAGAAAGTTCCTTTGTGTCCCTTTCAGTCAATCCCCCACCCATAACCACTGATGATTTCTATTGCCACAGCTCAGTTTTGCATATCTAGAAGTTTATCTAAATTGAATCATACAGTACATACTCTTTTGTGTTTGTCTTCTTTTGTCGTACGCCATGATTTTGAGACTTATACATGTTGTTGTATCAGTAGTTTATTCATTTTTATTACTGAAGAGTATACCTAATTCATTGCTTTTTTTGTCTGCTAGATGCATAAAGTTTTGAAATTGTTTTATCTTATTTGGGAAAAGGCTACTTTAGATTCTGTTCATATCCCCCTGTTGGCAAAAGACATCTGGTCTGTAGTTACATGGGGAAAATATATTCAAGCACCCTGAGTTTTATGCCTCCTTATTAGTTGTCTACACTGATAACAAGTGAGAGAACAAGAGAGAAGACAGATGGTTTGTGGAGCTTTGCTGACTTCCTAAATGGCTTCTTGGCAGTTACTCTGGCTTCTGCATCCCTATGAGGGCTGGGATGATGGTGCAAATTGAAATGCCCCTGATAATTAAGATGACTCTGAAGGAGCCAGGAATTCCTATCCCCTGCTGTGTGCTGCACCAGTGTGGAAATCCTTCATTGAATCCAGTCACAGAATTTGCCCTTGTCATACATGTGTGGCCATAGAGCAACTGGAACTTTAAAAATTCCATATTTAAAGATTTTAAGTAGAGTTAATGAATACAAATAGCAGCTTAAAGGAAAATATTAGTTAATTTTCAATTATTTGGAGACAGATTGCTCAGTGTTAGTCATCTGTACCTTCTTTCTTCTGTTTAATCTTTTGACCCCTTTTTGTTGCCTTTCATTTCTTTAACACTAGGCAGAGGAAAAAGGAGAAAATGAAATTCCATTTGTTTTAGTAGTTATCAAAAAGTGTGTGTGTGTGTGTGTGTATGTAGGTGGGAAAGATTGAAACTTTTCTAAAATAAAAACGCACCTTTTGCATAGGAGGCACTCTGCAGCTGTGTAACTTTAGGCAAGTCACTTAATATATCAGAAACTTAGTTTCCTCACTGGCAAAGGGAGTCAAATGCTTACATACCTATCTCACAGAATTCTTAACATACTTTATACAAGTAACAATTCTTAACATACTTTATACAAGTAACAACTTATGCAAAAGTACTTTATAAATTTTAAAGTTCTATTGAAATATGTACATATATTTTATTTTTCTGCTTATAATTACTTTCTTTTTATTTTTTCTTAAAGATATCTGATTCCTAGCTGTAGAGGTACAATAGACATGTTCCTGCAATGTCATTTGTGACTTTTTAAAAAGGCAGCCAGCTGAGTGTAGTGTCTCATGCCAGTAATCCCAGCTATTCAGGAGGCTGAGATGGGAGGATCACTTAAGGCCAGGAGTTTGAGACCAGCCTGAGCAACACAGCAAGACCCCATCTCTAAAATAATTTTTAAAAAACAATTAGCCAGGCATGATGGTATGCACCTGTAGTTCTAGCTACTCAGGAGGCTGAGGCAGGAGGATACCTTGAACCTAATAGTTTGAGGCTGCCGTGAACTATGATCATGCCACTGCACTCCAGCCTGGACAATAGAGTGAGACCCTGTCTCAAAAAATGTATATATATATATGTGTATATATATATATATATGTGTGTGTGTATATATATATGTGTATATATACACACACATGCACACACACACACATTTAGTATAGTCTATGACTTGTGACTAGTTGGCTTTTTGATCCAGTTTTATAGGAGCTCTGTCTTTGTCTTGGCTTTCTTATTTGAAAATGCAGAAAATAGTTCATATTCTGTTATAGGAGTGATGCTATTATTATTTTACTAAAGTGATTTATAACCATGTACTTTAGTTTTTCTGTGAATCCAGATTTCTACATATTGGGCTTGCATTATGTTACATCTACTTAAGGCATATATTTAATTCTATTTTGTGGAAAGGGCTGGGATATTGTCTTCTACTATAACTACACAATCTTTGCAAAATCATTTCTTAACAATTTAAAGAAATAAAGGGTAGTGCATTTAGTTATACAATTTACACCATTGTTCCATTAGAAGCTAAATGATAGGAGTGAGGATACAGTGACATCAATTGTTAAGGCCTGTGCATTATTCATTTAACATCTGCTGTTGGTTTTCTTTTCCCTATGGGAGAATAAATTACAGCACATCAGCACATTTTTCATGCTTTGTGTTTAAGCATTTAAAAGACATTTATTGTATTATTAATATTATTTTATTTCTGCTTGCTTGGCAGCCCCTGAAGTTATCAATGCCCACGACTATAGCCAGCAGTGTGACATTTGGAGCATAGGTGTCATAATGTACATGTTGTAAGTAGCCTGCTAAATGTACACTTTAAGATGAGTGGATAGTTTCTAACAGTAGAATGATATAGACTTTAAATTAAAACTAATATATATTTTTAAAAAGTGATTTAAAAACCAATTGGGAGATCATTCTAAAAGTTCTCTTATTAGTTGTCAGGTATACATCCCTTAGGTATTTTTTAATACTGTAAATTTATAACTTTCAGCTTTGGTTTTCATTGATCTATAAATGCAACAATATGATCTGAGCAAAATGAAAAATCTTAACACCTCCCGTATCCCTTGCTACAAACCAGAAGCTTCATGAAGTTCACTTATAGCTTATCAGGTGTAGGCAAGTACTGTGGCCTGGCACTGGTTCTGCCCATACAGGCAGAGCATAGGTGGGAGTGGGTACTAACTAGGCAGAGGGTCACTCAGGATCTAGGGGAGTATTCTACAGTTCCCAGTTCCCTTAATGCTGCTGTAGCCTTCAGTCATTCTTGTTCTTCCTTCTCTTTCATTCTCAAGATTCAGTCAAACTCCATGTCCTGCTCATTTTTCCTTTGAAATATCCTTACCTATTCTTTGATTTCTCTTCACCTGTATCTTTTCTCCTTATGATTCCTTTTCTAGACTATTGCAGGGTCTTTCTGACTGTTCTCCCTACTTCTGGTCACCCTCCCCGGTCTGTCCTTCACGTTGCTGCCAGGGGTGTCCTTTCAAATCACAAATCTGATCATACTGCTTCCCTGATTAAAAGCCTTTGATATATATATACATACATATATATATATATATATTTGTATACAGATAAGTATCAGAGCATCCTGGCATGGCATGGCATGGCATGGCATAGCAGGTCTTTCATGACCTGACTCCAGCATGCCTTTCCAGTTTGGGGCTAGATATGTATTCCTGTGCACCTACACTGTGCTGTGATGATTCCAGGTCACATTTCAATACTCAGACACACCCTGTGTCGCTTGCCTCTGGGGTGTGTATGGGTATGTGTGTATTCTTTTTCTTTACAAGCTTCTTTCCTGGGTGGACTCAGCTCAAACATTAAGGCCTTCTATTTCTCTACTCCTACTTTACCCTACCATAGCAGAGTTCCTACATTTATTATGTATATACTTTCTCATACTCCACAAAAGATTTTAAGGTAGCATGCAAAACAGTAATGTTGAAAGAAAAAATAATAAAATAGGAACATTTAACCAGGAAGGTTTGCACATGTGTAAATCCGATAGAATTCATTGTTCCCTTTTATGTAGTCTCATAAAGCTTTTAAAAACTATATTATAATATTATATATATAGTATCTGTTTTCCTTGTTCCAAATTCCATGGAGGACAGAGACCTTAGATTATTCATCTTTGCATTCCTGGTATGTGGTATAAGAGACATACATTCAGTGCTCAGTATGTTTGTTAAATTGAATTAAAGTGAATTTTCTAAGAGGTGTTCTGAAAAGTTAGTGACCATTGTTCTGCCTCTTGGTGAATGTGAACATTTTTATGTTGATGCAACATTAGTTTTATGGTCATATTGAAGATTTCACTATGCACTACCTCTTCCAGATCATTTCTAAATATTGACATCACAGTAGTTACATTTTCACAGGTCTGTGAAATGGAATACACAGGCAGTAGAAATTGGATGATGTGATTGTAGCTGTAACTCAGCTGGTCAACACACATCGTTGCTTAGATTACATAAAGTATAAAAGTATTCAAAAAGTTTTTGATCATTTTGTGCTGATTAAAATCATGGTGCAAAAATTCTGAGCCTTAGTCTTTAATTAAAATATAGCTTTTAAATTAATCTTTATACTCTTAAGGCCTTATCGAAAGCATGAGTCAAACATCCTACATATAATCTAATATTATGCAATTCATATAGTGTTTGCTGCCTTCTTAGTTTGAACTTGGTGTTAAGGAAAGTGAATGTATTATGTCTTAACTATCTTTCTCTTTCTTAGAAATATAATTTTAATTTTTCTGCTTCAGAGTGTGACTGCATATCATCATAATGACGTTGTCTTGTCTTTACAGTAGACTCGTACTTAGCTAATCAGTGCCTATTCATTAATCTGTCTGAGCCCAATGGTGTTATAATTCCCTTCACCAAGAGCACAAACATATTACCTTCTCCAGGGGGTTTATTTGCTTGTTTTTCAGTGACCTCTGATTCATTTCTATTTAATCAGATAGTGCTAACATACTTTCTCAAGGTGAAATTAGCATAAGTAAATATTCTTTGTAGTTACTGTCCTCTGCTGTTTTGATTTCTATGAATGCAACAAAATAGTAGGAAGACTTTAAGAGACATTTTTCATTTCTTGGATTCCCTTTTCTGGATGTGGAGGAAATTGCTGTCATAAAATTTTGTATGCTGCTGATTAACCAACCGTTAGATACATTTTTATGTAAGTAAAATTGCAAAGAACAGAAAAAAAGTGAACTTTTTAAGATGTAGCCCTTAAGCTATAGTTGCATGCTAGTCAGGTAATGTAGAGGCAGCTAAGAAATTGGTGGATGTGCATATCACTGGTTGATAACAGGCTCAATGAAGTAGGCCTTTGCTGGCCTGCACTATTATAATATATAGTAATTGTCCAGTAGGCCATTTTTCTGGCTATTTTGTTTTCCATAGCTTTTTAATTGCATTTTAAAACTAAATATCTAGGCGAATAGGATGAGACAGAGGAAATCAGAATGAGCTAGAGAGATAAAAAGTATTAAAATAAGAGTTTGCAGAACAATATGATACTGATAAATACTTAGTAAGAACCTATTGATAAATGAAAAAGCTCTATTGTCCGGTCTAGTTTGATAAACCACTAGGATGAAAGCAACTTTTCTCCCCACAAAAGTCATCATAATCATCATTATTACTATGAAAAAATCAAATTTTGACTTATTCAGAAAATGTTCATGAGTTAGATTTTTAAATAATTAAAAATATAAAGAAAATTAGTAAAAATGTAACTGTTAAAAGACATAGAGATTAGTATACTTATGTACAGTGTAGACCAGCAGTTTGGGAAGTATAATGAAATTATACCATTTTATTCTTTCATCAATGAAGTATAAAAATATATTCCTGAGAGTTGAAGAATAGACACAGAGTTGCCCCTGTGATGAATCTAATTTCATCTGTTTGGTTGTCTTTGGACAAATCTGGTTGTTGTCTTAGGATTGCCCTCAGGTGTTGGAGTTGACAGTAATGAGGATGGCTGACATTTGTTGATATTGTATTATGAAGAATTGAAGTCAGCTTTTAAGCTTGTTCCTGTAGTTTTGACCTAGATCACTTATTGAAGTAATAGCTTTATAGGCTTGCCATGTTCTGTTAAGAGTCTAAAGATACATTGTTTCTGTATTACAAGCCCATGTTTACTTTATACACACTGCTCATGGTTTTACTGATGTTGGTCATTATGTGTACTCAGCTTTCACCCTTTCAGGCCGAAGGGTCAAATTATTGTCTGATTTTTCCACATTCAGACCTTTTTCATTTCATATACAATTTTTGAAGAGTTGTGTCAATTTTAATGGCTTTTTGGCTTTGACTCAGATCCTATAGAAATTCCCAGGGTTAGGGCTGGGCACATTTGTGCACGCCTGTAATCCCAGCATTTTGGGAGGCCAAGGCAGGTAGATCACTTGAGGTCAGAAGTTCGAGGCCAGCCTGGTCAACATGGTGAAACCCTATCTCTACTAAAAATACAAAAATTAGCCGGGCGTGGCCGGGCGCGGTGGCTCAAGCCTGTAATCCCAGCACTTTGGGAGGCCGAGACAGGCGGATCACGAGGTCAGGAGATCGAGACCATCCTGGCTAACACGGTGAAACCCCGTCTCTACTAAAAAAAAATACAAAAATACTAGCCGGGCGCGGTGGCGGGCGCCTGTAGTCCCAGCTACTCGGGAGGCTGAGGCAGGAGAATGGCGTGAACCCGGGAGGCGGAGCTTGCAGTGAGCTGAGATCCGGCCACTGCACTCCAGCCTGGGCGGCAGAGCGAGACTCCGTCTCAAAAAAAAAAAAAAAAAAAAAAAAAAAAAAAATTAGCCAGGCGTGGTGGTGCATGCCTGTAATCCCTGCTACTCAGGAGGCTGAGGTAAGAGAATGACTTGAATCCAGGAGGTGGAGGTTGCAGTGAGCCGACATCGCACCACTGCACTCCAGCCTGGGAGACAGAGTAAGACTCTATCTCAAAAAATAAAAAGAAATTCCCAGGGTTAGTCTTGGTTTATTTTTATTATTGCTAACATTTGTATAGTATTTTACTATGGATAAAAGCCTTCCATCCTGGCTAACACGGTGAAACCCCGTCTCTACTAAAAATACAAAAACTTAGCCGGGCGTGGCGGCGGGCGCCTGTAGTCCCAGCTACTCGGGAGGCTGAGGCAGGAGAATGGCGTGAACCCGGGAGGCGGAGCTTGCAGTGAGCTGAGATCCGGCCACTGCACTCCAGCCTGGGTGACAGAGCGAGACTCCGTCTCAAAAAAAAAAAAAAAAAAAAAGCCTTAGCTGGTCATTAGACTTTGGTAACTAATTAGACCCTGATAACTCACTGTATTTTTCAGTTGAGTCAATTTGCATTATGTACCTTTAAGTATTACCTTCCTGTTGCTCACTCTCAAAGTATATCTCCTTCATTAGCTACGACTATTATTGTACACTTACACTCACCTTCCCATATTTTAGCCCCAGTTAAGCTTAGTGTTTCCCCACCTGCAAGAGCTTTGGGTCATTGCTAATCTGGAGGTTTTAGTGTATATTTGCATACTTCCTCTACCAGATCCTTTCTCTAAATATTGAAATAAGAGCCTAGCACTGATCTTGGAAAACCTTGTTGCTTCCATTTTTACTTCCAGGCAGGTACCCATCTCTTCCCATCCTTTCCTTAAATATGAAGCAGCACTACTTCCAAGTCCTATGGAAACTTAATTTTAATAGCCTTATTTTTGTTATTTGAAAATTTAAACAAAGTGATTGCTTTTGTTGCAGATTTTGTGGAGAACCACCCTTTTTGGCAAGCTCAGAAGAGAAGCTTTTTGAATTAATAAGAAAAGGAGAACTACATTTTGAAAATCCAGTCTGGAATTCCATAAGTGATTGTGGTAAGTATAAGTGTGTTATTATTTGCTAAAGCTAATATAAGTAACATAGGAAAGTTGGCCAGTGGTTAAAATGTTTTAAATCTCTGTTTCGTCATTAAATTTACTTGTGGAAATGAACACTATTTACTTGTGGAAATAGAAATATCTTCACTGTGATTGTTCATCATCAAAACTTTCAAAAACAGAAAATACGTAATAAAAGTTAAAGAGGAAATTTGCTGATCATCTAGCTAATGTTTACTATAGACCATTAAACTAGGTAATCCAGGCAATAAAACTTCACTTTAGGCTTTAAATTTTATTTATTAGGCATTTATACTGATGATTTTTATTGTATACTTGACATCTTTCTTTCCTGTTATACAGACCTAATCCTAAAAAATTGTAAAATGTGTGCTATTAATTGTAGTTAAAATAAATAAGATTTTTCAGGATTTTTTTCTTATTTTTAGCTAAAAGTGTTTTGAAACAACTTATGAAAGTAGATCCTGCTCACAGAATCACAGCTAAGGAACTACTAGATAACCAGTGGTTAACAGTAAGTTACAATATTACTTCTTTCTTTCTGACACGCTACCATTGCTCATTTCTTTTTATTTTGTCTTGGAGTTTTCTGTATAATCTTAAAACAGTCAGTTAGTTTGATTTTCTGTCAAATTAAAAAACATTGAGTCTTGACAAATTTCTGAAAACGGGCATTTTCAAACTGTTAGAACTGTTGTTGTCACAGTTGTCACAGTTGTTTATATATATTTATAGAGGTTTAAATGATCTTTGTTCAGTGTCATGAAAGTATCATGTCCAATAGAACAGAGCTGAAAAATGTCCAATATTATAGCTCTGGAAAGTTGAAACAGTCTATATAGTTCAGTGATGTAAAACACTGGAACGACTCACCTCTCTTTCAACTCTTGGGGTGTAGAAAATCTTTAGGGACTCAGAAAAGCCATGATCTCCAAACAGTGGCAGTCTCCTGGTTTGGAATTTTATTTATTTACATATTGCTTTCTGCCGTTAGACTAAATTCTTCAAGCACGGACCTTGTGTTTACTGATCTTCGTATCCCTGCATCCAAACATTACCTGGTCACAAGAGGAACCTTGGGAAAGGCTACTGCTTATCCCTCAATATTTATTCTTCTCCTTGTATAATAATAAGGATCCTGACTTTTGGTTGGAAACATTGCTGTCCAGTTAAAAGACTCCTCCCCAGTGTTCTTTGCTAGTTATCGTGATGGTCAGTGAGATGCAAGTGGAAGTGGGTGCAATTTCTGGAAAGTGTCCTTAAATGGAGCTGGTGTGGCATTTCTCATGTACTTCCTCTTTCCTGGTAGATGCAGATGTGAGTTTGAGTAGCCATATTAGATTATAAAGTGGAATCTGGAAATGGCAGAGCAACAAGATGCAAGAAACCATAATAGTAGCTCACAGAGCTGCCATGTCAACCCTTCACTGCCTACCTCCAGAATTTATGAATGGGAAACAGACTTCTGTCATCTTTAAAATACCCTATAGTGTGCAGCTGGACCTAATTTCGATTAATACAATCCTCAAACAATTGCTGAATGAGTGAATGATTCAGTAAGTGGATAGGTCTGTAGATACCTCAGAAATTTTTCTGTGAACTGAGATTAGAAATTATTAGAGCCATATGGGAATATTACTAGAGAGTATTCATCTATTAAAAATTGTAGATCTATTATTTGCTAGATACTGTGTTAGGTATTGGGGATACATGATATAATTACATTTAAAATGTAAATTAGCATATGATAATTTTTTTTTTTTTTGGGGACGGAGTCTCGCTCTGTCGTCGGGCTGGAGTGCAGTGGCACAATCTCGGCTCCTGGGTTCAAGCGATTCTCCTGCGTCAGCCTCCTTAGTAGCTGGGCACTAAGGAGGTACGTACCTCCTAAAGGCACCTACCACCACACCCAGCACATTTTTGCATTTTTTGTTTTGTATTTTATTTTTTATTTTGTATTTTTGTAGACACGGGGTTTCACCATGTTGGCCAGGATGGTCTCAATCTCTTGGCCTTGTGATCTGCCCGGCTCAGCCTCCCAAAGTGTTGGGATTACAGGCATGAGCCACCATGCCCGGCCGATAATATTCTTAAAAGATCATTCTGACTATTTGGGTGGGGAATGGCTTGGAAATAGGGAATTAGATAGATGTTGAAGTAGTACTGTTGAGAGATAATAGTGACTTGGATAGAATAGAGATGAAGAGAAAAACGCGAGTTATATTTTAGAGGCATAATTGATAGGATTTGATGATGGATTAGATGAAGAATGAGGATAAGAGAGGAGATAACGATGACATCTAGATTTTATTCAAATAACTGGTTCGATGTTGGTGCCATTTACTGAGATATGGAAGACTGTAGGAGAAATAGATTTCTTTCTGGGACAGGGATGGTGAATCAAGAGTTCTGTATTAGATAGGATCAGTTTGCAATGCTTATGTGGCATCCAAGTGGCAATACCAAACAGATAATTGAATATATGAGTTTGAAACTGGAAAGACTTAAGATGGAGATATAAATTTGAGAATCATGAGTATACAAATACCACATAAAGCCATTGGACTGAAGAGATAAATAAGGAAGAAAATACAGATAGAGAGAAGAGGCCCCAGCAACATGTCTTTAGGCACTAAAACATTAAGAACCTCAGATAAGTTTAGATATGTAAATATATAATGATATCACCCTCCTTTTAAATTACCTAATTTTCCTTTGGCAATTTCTAATCATTGCTTTAAATAACTTTTTTTTTTCTTTAAGGGCTAAAAATAGTCTTCATCCAAGAATGAATTCTATTTGCCCTCTTCTATGAATGTGTTGCTCTCTCAAAGGATTCTGTGCAATAATTATTTCTGGCCTAAAGTAATTGTGCAAATGAGTTAGCAGCTAGATCACTGCAAAACTATATTGAGTAGGTTTGTAGTACAGCAAAATAAACTGTAAAACAGATGGTGTGCCTTAGAAATTTATCTCTTTTCAGCATCACACAACATTCGGGTTGGGCCATTTAATTATTTGTTTTCTAATTAGCACAACTTTATTTCTGGCTTTGGTCATTTTTCTAGTAGTCTCCATTTTTGAGCCTCTGTAACATTTGTCTCTGTGAAGTCTTTGCCAAATGGATAGAGAAGTGACAGATATTGTGTGCTATATCGGATTGTCCTAAGGAATTCAGTGGATGAAATTTAGAATACTGGCATTTTACAAACTTCTAAAAGGCAAAACTCTTCTTAACCACTTGAAGTCTTACTTTCTATGACTCATATCCTCCGTTTGAAGTAATCTAAGGAAAACATGATAGTTCTCTCAGCACCCTGCTGCTTTATAACCAGAGCTTACCTTCTGCAATACCTAACACATAGTAACATTTTTCTATAAAAAGTTTCTATGGTTTAGCCTATGTACTGTGCATTTTGAAATATGGTAATTATCTGAAAAGTATTCTAAGAAAAATAACTATTTCTCTTGTACATTTAAGGGAATGGAATTTCAAATAAACACATACATATTGTCATCCTGATTTAAAAAGTCAGAGGTTAGATGTAAGGAAAAATACCCAAGAAATGACTTTCTTGCAAAGAAAGAGTTTGACTCTAATGGCCAGGAATATGCCGGTTCTTTTCTTTCGTTCATTTCTTCCTTGTTTCCTTTTACTGTCAACTGTGGTTCAGGAGTTAATTGCTTCTTATTAGGTAATTGCCTTGGTATTCCTTCAAAGTCTCCTGGTGACAAATAACACCAAGAATTTACATTTTAAACAAGTTTCCCAGGTATTTCTTCTGCCCACTTATGTTTAAAAGCCACTGCTATAAATTAAGGAAGCCAGTTTTTTTTTTTTTTTTTTATGTCTTGCCAAAATGTAGTTTAAGCTTTAATGGTATTCAAACATTAATTCCTTCAACACATTGTGTGTGCACACACGGGTGTGCCTACCAGGTACCAAGTGTAGGTATAAAATATAGTTAAAGCCACATAAGACATGGTCTCTGACATAAGGAACTTACAATTTAGTAAGGAAAACAGCCTATGTATAAGATTCAATGCAAGGAAGAAAATGATAAATGACATAAGAAATTACAAAATGACCAGAGGTATGGAGGCAAGCAAGCGTGAAGTCAGAAAGTTTAATTTGACTGGCAGATAAGAAGCTTGAAGGAAAGAAGTGAGAAATGAGACCAGAAAAGGAAAGAAAATTGTGAGACTAAGAAAGAAAAGAAAATCATGAGTGGACTTGAATCCAGGTTACAATTTTAACTTCATTTCATAGGTAGTAAAGAACAGTTGTATGCTCTTTGAAATGAAAGAAATTATTAATATCGTTAAAGTACATCAGTCTTGCCAGGTGGCTTATTTTAAATAGGACCTCAATCACCCAAATGTCTATATTGATTGTAGCAAGTATCATTTTATTTAATCCATCAGGTACTAGAGAGGTACAAAGATGAATAAAACAGTTCCTCTCCTTGAGTAATTAATTTACCACAAGTAAGTCTGTACTTTGCTTTGTAGTCACAACCTTGCAAAAGCACTTTGTAATCAAGGTGTAGGGACTAATTTCAGAACAGTCTTTCCTAATGTATGAACAGGGCCTTTGTTCATTAATTTACGTATTGTTATTCGGGTTTTGATCATTAGCTTTTGACCTCTAGCTTTAACATATATACTCTACATAAGAGGATGGAAATTTTCTGATACCTAACTAATTGTTGGCTGTTATTTTTTCCTTCTGTATATTTTCATCCTAAATATGTTAACTCTTACTTTATTTTACTGTATGTAGTTATTCATACATTCTGAATTAATCTTAGATATGTGAATACATTTTTGAGTCTCTAATGAAGCTTTCCATAAAAATTACGTTAAGGAGGCCAGGCATGGTGGCTCACGTTTGTAATACCAGCACTTTGGGAGGCCGAGGTGGGTGGATCACAAGGTCAGGAGTTTCAGATCGGCCTGGCCAATATGGTAAACCCCATCTCTACTAAAAATACAAAAATTAGCCTGGCATGGTAGCGGGTGCCTCTAGTACCAGCTACTTGGGAGGCTAAGGCAGGAGAATCGCTTGAACCCAGGAGGTGGAGGTTGCAGTGAGCCAAGATCGCACCACTGCACTCCAACCTGGGTGACAGAGCAAGATTCCATCTTAAAAAAAAAAAAAAAAAAAAAAAAATTTATGTTAAGGAAAAGCTCATGAGCCAGGACACTTGGGGATTTACTCAATATTCAATTATTGGTTATTACTCAATAATTCAACAAATGTTTATTAGATAACTACTATGTGCTTTGGAGGACACAAGGATCAGTCTGGCATGGTCCCTGCCCACAGGTTGCCCACAGCCTAATAAAGGGTTTAAAACAAAAACACTGGCAGAGAATGATAGATCCACAAGGACGTAAATGTACTATAACAACTACTACTAAATTTCCAAGAAGAGAGCTATTATTCTTTTAAGCAAGCTTGTCCAACTCACAACCCAGCACAAATTCATAAACTGTCTTAAAACGTTATGAGATTTATTTATTTTTTTCTTTTTTTTTGGCTCTTCAGCTGTTGTTAGTGTTAGTGTATTTTATGTGTGGCCCAAGACAATTCTGCCAATGTGGCCCAGGGAAGCCAAAAGATTGGACACCCCTGCTTTAGGGGATTATAAAAATTACTTAAGGGTGGAGGTAATATGTGATCTGGCTTTTTAAAAACTGGGTAAAAATAGAAATTAATGTAGGAGTCCGGGTAAGGAAGGTAAGAGAATTCTAGATAGAAATAACTTTTCAAAGGCATAAAGATAGAAAAAATATGAAGTATATTCAGAGAATAATTTGCAGTTCCTTTTTTTTTCTATAACCATAGAAGGCATATAGGACAGTGGTGGGAAATTGTGTTGAAAAGGAAGGTTAGAGCTATTTTGCTCTAGACCCTAAGACTTTACATTTGATTCATTTGGCAATGACTTACTACTAAAAGGCACTCAAGTGCCATGATCACTGCTGTGCTTATGTGAGTTTTCTCTTTTATCCCTCTCACCCTTGGAGCATTATGTGAATGGACTTGGATGAAGTCTGTGGGCTAGAGATAGTGATTAGGTTCTGAGGGAAGAACTCTTATTCGAATGGAGTATCTTGCCTGAGGTAGTTTGAATCTCAGTTGAATCTAGGAAGAGCCCTAGGAATAAATTGGAGTTGAAGGTCTTGAGAGAACCCATATACACAGGTCGTGGCTAAAGGGTGGAAGGAAGCAGGATCTTAATGAGGAGGTGAACCAAGAGTCGGGAGTTAAATAGAAAAGATGAGTATTGGAACAGGTTGGCAACAAGTAGCCAAGTGTCTGAGACTCTATCAGTTAGTGGGTTGGTGGATACATTGTTGGCCAGGACTGACAGAACTTCAGGAAGAATTATCTGGCCACAGTGTGTGATAAACATTGTCAAGGTGGCAAGCAGAAACCGGAGAATTGAAGTGAACTGGGATGAGATAACGAAGACTGGAACTAGGGCAGTGAGTGGGAACAGAGTAGAGGGGAGAAAGAAGACCTAAGAAAGAAAACATAATTTTATAACTAAGTAGACGTGTTAGGTAAGAGAGTAAAAGCAATCAAAACTGCTTCTTAGGTGACTAGGAAAATGGTATGAGAAAAAATAAAGTCTAGAAGTGCTGGTTTTGTAGATTGGAACAAGAATGAAGTGTTTTGGAACAATCTGTTCAAACTTTTATGTTTAAATTATAACAAAAAAGAATTTTGAAAAATGACGAGTCTCCTCAGAAATTTTTAGGTTGAACTTTAAAAATTTTCACCATAAATGTAATTAATTGCAAGGGATATAATTTCTCATATAAACATTTATAATTAAAAATAAAGCTAATATCAGTTTTTACCCATATGGGACATCCATCTCATTCATTTTTAGATATTTATGAACAAGTTCTTCTTTAACAGAAACTAGGTTATTCATTCTTCTCTTTGAATGTGTGTTTCTATTCTACTTCTTCCACAGAACTTTATCCTAATGTAATAATAATTTTGCTTGAATGGATTTTATTAATCACCTATAATTTGTCTCATTTTACAAAAAAAAAGTTCAAATTTATATTTAAATTTTTGTTTCTGTTTCCTGGGACTCTAAGGCTGTATAATTTCTAAAAATTATTTAAGAATGACTTTTCATTATGATTATTATGAGTAGTATATAATCAATCAAGAGAACATGATTTTATTTTTTTAGAATTATTAAACTAACAATATTATATTGGAAATGCTTTAGTGGATGGATAGGGCTGCTTTCCCTCCCGATTAGTTCATGCATACATGATCGAATATTTCTATTGTTAGAATGAGACAATGTTCAGCAATATTGTATTGTTTTTATTTTTTTTAATTTTTATTTATTTATTTATTTTTTTTTTGAGACGGAGTCTCGCTCTGTCGCCTAGGCTGGAGTGCTGTGGCCGGATCTCAGCTCACTGCAAGCTCTGCCTCCTGGGTTCCCGCCATTCTCCTGCCTCAGCCTCCCGAGTAGCTGGGACTACAGGCGCCCGCCACCTCGCCCGGCTAGTTTTTTGTATTTTTTAGTAGAGACGGGGGTTTCACCGTGGTAGCCAGGATGGTCTCGATCTCCTGACCTCGTGATCCGCCCATCTCGGCCTCCCAAAGTGCTGGGATTACAGACTTGAGCCACCGTTTTAGTTTTTAGTTTTTAGTTTTTATAGACACTAAGAACCTTATATAAATAAGTGGATATGAACGAAAGGACTTTCGACATAGTAGTGTTATGCAGTTGATCACAGCTGTTTATGTTTCAAGACCACTCAGTGAAGGGCCTGCTAGAGGAGATTCTGGTTCCTGCCAAGATACTGTGTCATCTCTGAAGATTAAACCTGAAGTAACTTTACAGAGAAACCTCATGATACCAGGATTCAGAGAAGAGTGAGAAATCCCGGGGAAGATAAAGGGATAGCTTGAGCTGGTGTGGATAGTGGGTGAGGGTGCAGCCAAAGGAGAGAATTAAAATGGAAACACAAAACAACCCAGTTTCCCCTTTTGCCTCTCATCACTTGCTTTGGGACACCGATGCTTATCTCCTCACAAGGGTCTGAAGTAATAAAATCAGAGCAGCACTGAAGCCCTGATTGAATGAGAAGCCAAGGAAAATGGGTGGGAATTAATTCGTTGTAGGCATTGACTTCTTACCTTTTGGCCTCCAAACTCTAGGACTGCTGGGTGATGCTTTCGGTGTACTCTAGGAGTGCCTTCTCCTCAGATTATTTCTCCTGGCGGGAAGAGGTGGGCATGTGTGAAACCTTGAATTGAGGAGTTGCTTAGTGGGGCAGGCTTTTGGTGTCTAGGATTCTTCCCCATACTCTTCCTTGATCTCCCGAGTCCAAGGGCCAGGACTGGCTCTAGATCCATGCCTTGTCTTCTGGGGTGCCAATGCTTCCCAGGAAAAGCTCAGAGGCCAAGTTTCAAACACCATTAGAAGAGAGTTTAGAATACGCAGTCCTAGAATTTAAAAATTTACAAAGTGAACATACTAAGAGAGATAAGGGAAGATGTTGATAATATGACGCAAGAATAAGAAATAAAAACAGAACCAAGTAGGTATGAAAAATATAGTAGTTGAAATATAGAATGCAGTGATATAGGATACATAGTAGATACAGCTAAAGAATGAATTTTAAAACTAGATGATCAGATTGTAGAACTTTATACAGAAGGAAGCAGGAGAGGATAAACAAATTGAAAATAGAAAAGATATATAGGGTTAAAAGTAAAAGTGCCAAAATCTATCTAATAGGATTCTCAGAGAAAAAATAAAAAGAGGGAGGAGGAAATCTTTTAAGAAATAATGGGGATAAATTCATCAGAATTAAAGAAAGAACTTAGCTTTAAAGAAATGATAGACTAGCCAATAAGAGACAAGAAAAAAACTGACAAATAGACATAATGAAATTTTAAAACATTGAAAAGAAAAATTCTAAAAGCTCCCAGAGAGAATGAGCAAATCATATAAAAAGGAACAACAATCACATTGACATCCTACTTTTCAGCAGCAACATTGGATGCAAGAGTAACTGGAGTAATATGTTAAATATATTAAGGGAAAAAGACCTTTCAAGTTCAAATTTTATATCCATTCAAATTGTTATTCATATGAAAGGGAATGATTAAGATATTTTCAAATATACAAGAGCTCAGAGGGTTTGCCACAAGAGTCCTACAGTTAAAACACATGGTAGAAGTACTTACAGAGGAGGAAAAACAAATCCAGGAGATGCCACAAAAGCCGTGTGCAGCAAGAGTCTTTAAATATCTTGGTAGAGTTTGCTGGTATCAAAAAATACAAAAACAACACAAAATCAAAGAAGAGGAAACATAATCATAATAACCCAGAATTAAAATTCATGATAATATCCACATGACGAGCACTGGGAAGGGGGCAAGGGCATGGGAGCAGCACATGAAAGTGTGCTAAAGGAGAATATGGAGGCATCAGATTTTTAAAGTAGGAAGGAATGAAAAACATATAAAGAGTGGGAGAAACTGAAATAAAAATGATACGGAAGGGGGCAGGGACTGAAAATTAATGATATCTAACTTTTTTTTTAATTCTTATTATACTTTAAGTTCTAGGGTACATGTGCATAACGTGCAGGTTTGTTACATATGTATACTTGTGCCATGTTGGTGTGCTGCACCCATCAACTCGTCAGCACCCATCAACTCGTCATTTACATCAGGTATAACTCCCAATGCAA
>NC_037682.1:57148051-57194327 GCF_003255815.1 Theropithecus gelada
TGGGAGTTATACCTGATGTAAATGACGAGTTGATGGGTGCTGACGAGTTGATGGGTGCAGCACACCAACATGGCACAAGTATACATATGTAACAAACCTGCACGTTATGCACATGTACCCTAGAACTTAAAGTACAAAAAATAAAAAAAAAGATTATATAGTAATTTAAATAATGTGTGCAACTAATAAAATAACCTTAAATATATATCAAAAATTGACAACATTGCATGGAAATTGGCAAATCCATTATAGTGGGAGATTGTAATGCACTTCTCTCAGTTACTGATATATGAAACAAAGAAAAAATATATGGATGATTTTAACAATACAACATGCTTATTCTAGTAGACACATACCCAGTTCTCTAATTAGAGAATGTACATGTTCTCAAGCACATGTGGAATATTTACTAAAATTGATCTTGTCCTAGGCCATGAAGCAAGGAAGCCTTAATAAAGTTAACACAGATCATGTTCTCTAATAGTACACAGTTAAAAGTCAGCAAACAACAAGATTAAATATCTGCATATACCTGGAAAATAAATCACATTGCTTCTGAACAACTCATAAGTCAGCGAATAAACCCTAATAAGAAAAAATTTAAATTCCTAGAACTGAATGATAATGAAAACACAACATACTACAGCTTGGAGGATACAGCAAACATGTACTTCAGTAGAAGTTTAATATTTATATTAGAAAAAGAGAAATACAGAAAATTAATGATATCTAACTAAAAATTTCAGAATTTTAACAGAGTAAAACCAAATAAAGAAGTGGGAAAGATCAAACTAAGAGCGAAAATCAACTAAATAGAACACAAAGGTAGAATAGAAAAGATCAACAAAGTCAATATTTGGGTCTTTGAAAAAAAAAAAAACAAAATAAATAAATCTTTGGCGAAATTAAGAAAGAAATAGAGAAAACAGGCTGGGCATGGTGGCTCATGCCTATAGTCCCAGCACTTTGGGAGGCCAAGGCAGGTAGATTGCTTGAGTCCAGGAGTTTAAGACAATCCTATACAACATAGTGAGACCCCGTCCCTACAAAAAATTTTAAAAATCTGCCAGGCATGGTGGCCTGTGCCTGGCTGATTTTTAGTAGTGTTCCCAGCTATTTGAAAGGCTGAGGTGGGAGGATTACCTGAGTCTAGGAGAGTGGAGGCTGCAGTGACTCGTGATTGCATTACTGCACTCCAGCCTGGGTGAAAGTGTGAAACCCTGTCTCAAAAAAAAAAAAAAAAAAAAAAAAAAGAAAAGAAAAAAGAAAAGAAAAGAGAGAAAAAATCTTACATATGGAAGAGGGACTGTAGCCATAGATAAAGGAGAGATTAGAAAGATAAGAGAATCCTACTAGGTAATACTACTAGGTGTATGTGAATACTTCTGCAAACTCAGTCAAAATGAAAACAATTCTTTTCCTAGAAAAATATAGTTATACAAGACAGTCTTAATAGAAAACTTGAATTGTCATAATTATTAAAGAAATTGAAGCAATAGTTCAAAGTCTTCTACAAACAAAACACCAGGCCCAAATGACTTTAGAATTCTACCATACTTTCATCTTAAACTTATAACTCTTCTTCTACCCCTCAAAAGAGAAAAAATTTCCTTATTTATCCTAAGACTATACCTTCTAAACTGCAGGGTACAAAACTAGACCAAGACATTATGACAAAGGAAAACTATCCATTTCACTTACTAATATTGATATAAAACCTTAGATATACTATTAGCAAGTTGGATGCAGCTGTTTATATTAACAGATAATATATCTTGGCCAACTTGAGTATCCCAAACAATACAATGATGAATTAATTTCAGAATCTGTAAGTATAAATCCCCACATTAATATATTAAAGGAAAAAATCATATCGTGTCAGAGAAATCATTTGTAATAAGACTCAATATATATTCATAATTAAAAAGAAAAGGAAACTTCCTTAACCTGATCTACAGAAAATATCATTCTGAATAGGAAATGTGAGAAGAATTTCCTTTAAAATAGAGAATAGTCAAGAAAGTCAGCTTTTTTTTCCTCTAACATTGTTGATTTTAATCAACTTAAGACTAAGGTGAGACTTGAAAAGCAGAAATAAGATTTATTATTTATAGTAATCTACAAATAAGTTATTAGAAATAATAGGAGAGCTGAGCAAGGTAGCTGGATTTCAGATTAATATACAAAAGTCAAGTGCACTTCTATTCATTAGCAACTAAATAGAAAATGTAATAAAAATGAAGAAATCATGTAAAATAGTAGCAAAGAATATAAAATATCTAAGAATAAATATGACATAAGGAGGACATTTATAAGACCTCCTTGGGGAAAGTTATAACATTTTATTGAAAAACACTGAAGAATACATAAATATAAAGATACATCACAATCATGTGTCAAGAGACTTAATATCAAAAATTAATTTTTCCCATATTGATATACATATTCAGTGCAAATACAATAAAAATTTCACAAGCTTTCCTGGCTATAAAATGTATATGGAAGACTAAAGGATCAAAAATAGCCAAGAAATTTCAAATGTCTTGCTCTACCAGATATTAAGACTTATAGGGCTATGTTAATTAGGGCAGTATGATTATTGACAAACAGAATAAAACAGAATACAGAAACATATCCAGGTGTATCTGGAACAGTGGTTGTATGAAATATGAGAGGAGAGAAAGGAGGGACTATTCAGTAAATGGAGCTGGAATCAAGAGTTCTCCATATGGAAAAAGTAAAGTTGAATTTCTATTTCACACCACAGACAAAAATTAACTCCAAAGGAATCAGGGACTTCTAGTGAAAACCAAAATGTGGAAACTCTAAGCGGACATACAGGTGAATATATTCTGCATCTTGGGGTGTGTAGGAAAGGATTTCATAAGCAACGTAACCAAAGGCACTGAAATAAAAGAAATGATGGATTAGCTTCTCTATGTTAAGAACTCTTGTTCATAAAACAACACCAGAGGGAAAGTTGATAAGCTATAAACTGGGAAAAGGCTTTTGTACTGCAAATAAGCAAAAGAGGAATAATATGAAATTTGGATAACTCACAATCAATACAGAGGGGACAAACACAACCTAGTATAAAGTGGTCAAAGACCAAGCTAGATGTTTCACAAAAGAGGACACATTTGGCTAATGAACATGTGATGAGATGTTCAATGTCATTAGAAATCAGGGAAATACAAATAAAGACTTCATTGAGAGAAACCAAAAAATAAGAAGTCTGATAATACCAGGTGTTGGAAAAGATGTGGATAAAGAGTGTCTCTTAATTATTGCTGGTGAGACTATTTGGCACAACTACTTTGGCAAAATGGTCTGGCATTATATTTTAAAGTTAACCATTCCCATATCCTACAACCAAGGAATTTCACTTCTATACCCAAGAGTAAGTCTTGCTCATATATACCAGAGACAGACACAATAATATTTATAGGAATATATAACGGAACAAACCCCAAAATCAACCAAAAGGCCCTTTAATTCAAGAATGACTACGTTGCAATATAGTCCAACAACTATACAAAATATTGAGAGTAGTGAAAATGATTACGTATTTCTATGAAGCCATGAAATGTTATTTTTAATTCAATCATAATTTTATGAAGACATAATTTACTTACTGTAAAATACACAGATTTTAAAATTATAGCCTGGCGAATTTTTATACATGTATATATTTGCGTAACTACCACCTAGAACAATATACAGAACATTTCTGTCCCCCCAGAGAGTTTCCTTGTTCCCTTTTCTTGTCAGTAACTCTCCTTACCCTCCTGCCAGAAGTAACTACTATTCTGATTTCTTTCGCCATCAATCGGTTTTATCTTTTGATGAACTTTAAATAAATGGCATTTATAATATATGCTGTTTTGTGACTTATTTCACTTAATTCATGTCTGTGAAATTTAGGTGGTTGTGTGAAGAGTGGGTTTTCAATGTTGTATTTCCTTGTATGAATAGAGCAGATTCATTTTTCAAATTTTCCTGTTAGACATTTGGGTGTTTCTGGTTTTTATCAGAATAAAGTTGTTATAAACATTCTCATACAGATCTCTTTGTGGACATGTGCACTCATTTCTGTTAAGAATAATATATCTAGGAGTGAAATGGCTGTGTGATACAGTAGACCTATATTTAACTTAATTAGAAATTGCCAAGTTTTCCAAAGTGATTGTACCTCTCATTAGCAATGTGTAAGAGTTCTAGTTTTGATCCCCATCCCCTCTAATGTTTGTTATTGGTACATTTTAAATTTAGATACTCTAGTAGACATGTGATAGTATCTTATTGTGGTTTTAATTTGCATTTCCTAAACAACAGATGAAGTTGGTCACCTTTTTTATACTTACTGACTTTTGGATTTCCTCTTTCGTGAAATGCCTGTTTCAAATCATTTCCCAACTTTTAAATTTGGTTTAATATGTTTTTCTTATTGATTTGTAGAAATATTTTATATATTCTGGGTATGAGCCTTTTGTCATTTGTGTGTGTATATATATGTGTCATATTAATGTATAAATATGTCATTTATATATAAGTATATGATGTATAAATTTATACACAAATCCATACATGTACATATGTATGTGTATGTATATAATTTTTTCCAGCCTATTGCTTACCTTTTCAGTTTCTTAATGATGTCTTTTGATGAACAGTTTTTAACTTTGATGAAATTCAATTTATCATTTTTTCTTTTATGCTTAATATTTTTGTGTCCTGCCCAGTAATTATTTGCCTACCCCAAGGTTGCGAAGATCATCACCTATTTTTCCTGCATTAAGGTCTTTGTTAAATCATGAATTGATTTTTATGTATGGCATATGCAAATCAATAAATGTGATATATCACATAAACACAATTAAGAACAAAAAACATGATCATCTCAATAGACGCAGAAAAAGCATTTAATAAACTTCAGCATCCCTTCATAATAAAAATTCTGAACAAATTAGGCATAAAAGGAACATACCTCAAAATAATACAAGGAATATGTGACAAACCCACAGTCAACATCATATTGAATGGGGAGAAATTGAAAACATTCCCTGTAAGAACTGGAACAAGGCAAGGTTGCCCACTTGCACCACTCCTGTTCAACATAGTACTCAAGCTGTAGCCAAAGCAATCAGGCAAAAGAAAGAAAAGGCATCCAATTTGGGAAAGAGAAAGTCAGATTATTTCTGTTCACTGATGATATGGTCTTGTATCTAGAAAAACCTCAAGACTCCACCAAAAAATCCTCTTAAATTTGATAAATGAGTTCAGTAAAGTTTAAGAATACAAAATAAATGTACAAAATTAGTAGCGTTTCTGTACATTAGTAACAGTCCAGCTGAAAACCAAATCAAGAAGGCAATACCATTTATAATAGCTACAAAAACATAAAACACCTAGGAATGAATTTAATCACAGAGGTGAAAGATCTCTAACAAGGAAAACTACAAGACACTGGGGAAAGAAATTATAGATGACACAAACCAGTGGAAAAAATCCTGTGCTCATGGTTTTGAAGAATAATATTGTTAAAATAACTATACTGCCCAAAGAAATCTGCAGATTCACTGCAATCCCTATCAAAGTACCACTGTCATTTTTCACAGAATTAAAATGCTCAACATCACTAATTATCAGAGAAATAGAAATTTAAACCACAATAAGACACTGTCTTACACCATTCAGAATGGGTATTATTAAAAAGACAAAAAATAAAAGATGTTGGTGAGGATATGGAGAAAAGGGAACTCATACACTGTTGGTGGGAAGAAAATTAGTACAACCTCTGTGGAAAAGAGTATGGATATTTCTCAAAGAACTAAAAATAGAACTAGCATTAAATCAAGCAGTCCCACCACTAAGTATCTACCCAAAGTAAAATAAGTCATTATATATTAATAAAAAGATACCTACACTCATATGTTCACCACGGCACTATTCACAGTAGCAGAGATATGGAATCAACCTAAGTGTTCATCAGTGGATGATTGGATAAAGAAAATGTGGCATATATACACAATGAAATACTAATCAGCCATAAAAAAGAATGAAACCATGTCTTTTGCAGCAATGTGGATGGAACTGGAGACCATTATCTTAGATGAAACAAGTTAGACACAAACAGATACTACATATTCTCACATATAAGTGGGAGCTAAATAATGTGTACACATAGACGTAGAGTGGAATGATAGACAATGGAGACTTGGAAGGGTGAGAGAGTAGAAGGGAGTGGGTGATAAGAAATTATTTAATAGGGACAATGTACATTATTTAGGTGATGGTTACATTAAAAGACCTCACTTCACCACTATGCAATGTATGCATGTAACAAAATTACACTTGTACTCTATAAATGTAGATAAATTTTAAAAAGGGCAGCAGGGTGGCTCACACCTGTAATCCCAGCACTTTGGGAGGCCTAAGCAGGAGAGTCGCTTAAGCCCCAAAGTTCAAGACCAGCCTGGACAACATAACAAGACCCCATCTCTATAGTTAGAAAAAAAAATAGCCAGGTGTGGTGGTGGTGCACATGTAGACTATAGTCTCAGCTATTTGTGAGACTGAGGTGCGAGGATCATTTTAGCCCAGGAGATCGAGGCCACAGTGAACCATGATTGTGCCACTGCACTCTAGCCTGGGCAACAGAGCAAGAACAATTTCAATTATATATATATACACACACTTGAAATATGTATATAAAATATATGTTTATACAACTAAAAAACATGTAAGCATGATTTCTTAAAATACTTTTAAAATATATGATGTAATATAGGAGTAAATATTCATTTGTTTCCCTCTCAACAATGTCCAAGTGGTCTCAGCAATGTGATTTTGAGTGGAAAAAAGTAAGTCCCAAGGAATGAAACCCTTTTTATCAAGTTAAAACAACTAAAACAAAAAATATTCCTCCCCACTTTTTTTTTTTCCCAGACAGGGCCTTGCCCTGTTACCCAGGCTGGCATGCCCACTTCAGCCTCTAACTCCTGGGCTCAAGTGATCCTTCTGCCTTAGCCTCCTGAGTATTTGAGATTACAGGCATGCACCATCATGTCCAGCTAATTAAAAAAAAATTTTTGTAAAGCAGGGGTATCCCTATATTGCCCAGGCTGATCTCAAACTCCTGAGCTCAAGTGATCCTCTGGCCTCATCCTCCCAAAGTGCTAGGATTACAAGCTTGAACCACCTCACCTGGTCAATATTCCTTTTTGAATACACATGGTTGTGATAAAATATATACATAAAACGAAAGCAAAGGAATGTTAATCACAAGATTTTGGATAGCAGTCACCTCAGGTGATAGGAGGCAGGAAGACAAGATGGAGGAAAACTAGGTGTATGGATGCAAGTTATTGTTTGTTTTCTAGTTTTCTTGTTTTGTAGTTGTGTGGTTTAGAATACACGAAGTGGAAGGCTCAGCTATACCTCTCACTAGAAATTCTTGGCAGGCAGTTGGAAATGCACTTCTGGAATAAGGGTAAATTCATTAATTTCTCAAACCATTTTCTCCTGAAGAATAGGAATATTAATACCAAAGCCTTATCTACCACATAGTTACTATACTTCTGGAAAAAAAAAAATCACTGAGGTGATTTTGTTAGGAAAAACATGAAAGTGGTACACAGTTGACTGCTTTACTTATTATGGTGACATTCTGCTCCCTTGGACTCATTGAAACACTTCAGGACAGTTTGGTGATTTTATTGGGTGCTTTCAGTCCTCTTTGGGTATCTAAAACTTACATCATATCTTTTCTTGCTATAATTTACATTGATTATTAGTCATGTAAAGGTAAAAGGTAATATAGTCAAGGCTGGGCACAGTGGCTCACACCTGTAATCTCAGCACTTTGGGAGGCTGAGACAGAGGGATCACTAGAATCCAGGAGTTCAGCACCAGCTTGGGCAACATAGTGAGACTCCTCTACAACAACAAAAAATAATAATAAAATAAATTAAGGTAATAATTGAGATTATCCATGGTTAAGTGAGTAAACAAAATGGGAAAAATAACTTGCTTTCTCCTCCCATTCTCTCATTCCCTCTCACTAAAGATAACCATCATTAAGTCTTTTACGTATGCTTTAAAAAACATTCTGTATATTTTTATTAGATGCTTTACACAAATGGGTTCATATTATGCAACTATTTTCACTTAATATAGAAGGAAGATTTTCTTAAAAAAATAGAAAAACATTACATGCTCATGGATTGGAAGAAACAGTATCATTAAAATGACCATACTGCCCAAAGCAATTTACAGATTCACACTATTCCTATCAAATTACCAATGAAATTCTTCGCAGAACTAGAAAAATCTATTTTAAAGTTCATATGGAACCAAAAGAGAGCCCAAATAGCCAAAAAGAACAAAGCTAGAAGCATCATGCTACCCAACTTCAAACTATACTACAGGGCTACAGTAACCAAAACAACATGGTATGGGTACAAGAACAGACACATAGACCAATGGAACAGAATAGAGAGCCCAGAAATAAGGCCTCACACCTGTGACCATCTGAACTTCAACAAAGCTGACAAAACCAAGCAATGGGGAAAGGACTTTCTATTCAATAAATGGTGCTGGGATAACTGACTAGCCATATGCAGAAGATTGAAACTGGATCCCTTTCTTACACCATGTACAAAAATGAGGTCAAGGTGGATTAAATACTTAAATGTAAAACCCAAAACTATAAAAACCCTGGAAGACAATCGAGGCAATACCATCCTGGACATAAGTACCAGCAAAGATTTCATGAGGAAAATGCCGAAAGCAATCACAACAAAAGCAAAAAAATGACGAATGGGATTTAATTAAACTAAAGAGCTTCTGTATAGTACAAGAAACTATCAACAGAGGAAACAGCCCACAGAATGGGAGAAAATATTTGCAAACTATGCATCTGACAAAGGTCTAATATCCAGCGTCTAAAAGGAACTTAAATTCACAAGAAAAAAACAACCTCATTAAAAAGTGGGCAAAGGACATGAACAGACGCTTTTCAAGATTGGGCATATACGCAGTCAACAAGCATATGAAAAAAAGCTCAATATCACTGATCATTAGAGAAATTCAAATCAAGACCACAATGAGATACCAGCTCACACCAGTCAGAATGGCTATTACCAAAAAGTAAAAAAATAACAAATGCTGGTGAGGTTGTGGAGAAAAGGGAACACTTATACACTGTTGGTGGAGTGTAAATTATTAATAGTTCAACCATTGTGGGAAGCAGTGTGGCGATTCCTCAAAGAGCTAAAAACAGAACGACCATTTATCTCAGCAATCCCATTACTGGGTATATACCCAGAGGAATATAAATCAGTCTTCCATAAACACATATGCACATGAATGTTCATTGCAGTGCTATTCACAATATCATAGATATGGAATCAGTCTAAATGCCTATAAATGACAGATTGGATAAAGAAAATGTGGTACATATACACCATGGAATTCTATGCAGCCATAAAAAAGAATAAGATCATGTCTTTTATGGGAACATGGCTGGAACTAGAGGCTGTTATCTTCAACAAACTAATGTGGGAACAGAAAACCAAATAGCACATGTTCTCACTTACAAGTGGGAGCTAAAGGATGAGAACTCATGGATACAAAGAGGGGAACAACAGACACTGGGACTACTTGAGGTTGGGAGGAGGGAGAGGACTGGAAAAAAATAACTATTGGATAGTAGGCTTAGTAACTAGGTGACAAAATAATCTGTACAACAAACCCCAGTGACATGAGTTTACCTGTATAAGAAACCTGCTCATGTACCCATGAACCTAAAAACAGTTAAAAATTAAAAAAAAATTAAAAACCAACATTGTATTCCAAACTATAAATTATTTTGTAAATAGTCCCTGTGAATATTTAAATTGTTTCAGATCTTTTCTGTTACATCGTAGTACAACAGATGTTCTTGTAAATATGTGTTTGCATACTGTGCCAGTTTATATGATACATTTTTAACAGTGGAATTACTGGCCAGAGAGAATGTGCATTTTACATTTTGATCAATTATTGCTAATTTACCTTCTCATAAAAAGCAAGTAAGTGAGAGTGCTTGTTCCCCCCCACCCTCACCCACACAGGGAATATCAAACTTAAATTTTTGTCTATCTATTAGGTGAAAATTGGCACCACATTGTTTTGACTTGGATTTTATTTTGTGAAGTTGGCCATTCTTTTATATGTTTTTAAATAAAGTGTTCCATTTTTCTATTGAAAAAATTTACTCCTAGGAACATTACAAAATAAACTATTCTAGCTCCTTGCAAAAACAGAGAATGGTGACTGCATGCTAAAGATCCAGAATGTTTCCTTTAGCTTTGCTGATTTGGGTTCATACCATCTCACCCCAGCTCATACATGTCATTCATTCATTTATTTTAAAGTGCTTATTAAGTATTTACTGTTTACAAAGCACTGATAGGCACTATCCCTTAAAAGGCAGCATTTTTTAGATGAGGAAATGTGATTGGGTCTCCATTATGGGCCTGTCTACTAAAGGATTAAATTCAAGTCTTAGTATTCAAGCAGTTCTTCTCTTGCCTGAGTTTCATTTTTCTAGTTGTTCAATACTAAGTGAATAGTCTCAACTATCTGTTGGTTAAGCAAGTGGAAATTTATCCAAAAGGCTGGGTCTCTACCTGTGATAGCTTCAGATGATCAAACTATTGCTACTGCTTTCTTGTCATTTGTTATTTTGTAATTGATGAGTTCAGTATTTGATCACCTAGATGCAGCCAGTAAAAGGAATTCAGAGGTTAGTGTTCTGATGGTGAGGTGACATATACATCTACAGTGTCTGCCCTAACAGTTCTACCCCAGTTTTCTTTGGTTGCTTCATTTGTAATTTCTGTTGAACTAGAAGGCTCGTGATACATTGTTGTGGACCACTTATTATTGGTTAGTCCAAGTATGTGATACAATTTATCCTTCAACTGCTAGCAAGCAAGAAGTAGGTGGTATAGTAAGTTATCAGATGGACTCTAGACAACAGGGAAAGCCTGGACTCTATACCACCTAGTCCAGGCTTGGTATTGCAAGTGAGTATAGCAGGCAAAGAGCTAAAAATTTCCACATAGGAAATAGGATAACACTCTTATTCTAGATCCTTTGCTTTTCTCCACAGTCTCTATAGAATGAGAAATAGGGTCATTTATTTAAGTATGAAGACAGTCTCCTTTAGACATGTAGAATATCAGCTACCAAGCTCTTGGGTGTATGTGTATGTGAACCAGGCATTTGAAAGATTGCTAGAGATGCAGATTCAAAATAATATAGGCAATCCTTGCTTTGTACAGTAGTGTAGGACAGTAAAATGGCAAAACAGGTTGAAACTGAAAAAAAAAAAAATCTCAATAATCAATGTGAAAAGTTATGATTGTTTCATGCCCTTTACATTTTTGTCAAAATATTAGTACCTCTCTGTTAGTTATAAATATATAGGGAAATGAGACAAAAGTAAAGCTGATGTTCATTTAGTACATTGTAATTTAGAATGTTAGAAATATTGAGAATTAAAGTGTCTTTTTAAATAAAATACTTAAGATTCATTTAAATAGTACTTACCTTCTTCTTACCACATAACTTATAAGACAGAGGGAGTATCTTTTTGTGCCTTGGCAAATACTCTGTTGAATGGTGGTAGTGTCAGCATTCCCAGTCAGCGATTTCTTCTATTACTCCATTCATATTTTATTTGGTTTTCACTTTCAGCATATCACTTTTATTTTCTTTGCTGCACTTTCATCTTTGTTGGCTAATTCCCTGGGAGAAAAGGAAGCAACACAACTACACACTTTGCTGTCTGTGTGTGGACTGAATAGCAGATGCCCATTGTCTGATCACCAATAGCCTTTGAGAGAAGTGACAAAATTGGTCACTGATCATGATATGCGTTTGTTTGCTTTGTGGACTGAAGAACTAGCAGTGCAGTTTGAACTTTATGGAGTTTTAGTTCATATACCATATTGACTGAAATTTAAACTCTGCTCTTGGGGGACTAACGCTGTTTAAGTAAATTATAACTGAAATTCAGGCATATCAGGACTGTGCAGAGCAAGAACTGCCTAAATAAATGAGCGGTCACATCATATTGGTTGCATATGAGTTCTGTAGTAATTATAATTTTGTTGGACATGATGATTTTGCAATGAAGTCACTCTTTTTAAGGCTTCTTAGAAGTGATTTACAGAATGTAAATGTTTGCTTTGGTATCTACATCGAGGTAAGCTAGATTATGCTGTGATAACAAATGACATCCAAATCTCAGTGCTGTTAGTACCTTCCATGGCCAATTGTCTCGGGGGAGAGGAGGAGGTTCTGTTTCACTTTGTCCTTACTCAGGAACCCAAGCTGAGGGAGACTCCATCTCTATGCTTCTGTAATTACCAGTTCAGGAATTGGAAACATGATTAATTGCATACTATCTCTTTAAGTTTTCACCCAGAAGTGATACATACAGTTTCCAATCATGAATCACTGGCCAAAGTAAGGCACATGGTCACATCCCAAAGAGGATAGAGAAGTGAAATTCTACCATGAGCCTAGAAGGAAGAAATGTTGGGCAAGTAGCCTTAATCACTACCACAGTTTCCAAAGACTTAACCTGGGGAGGGCTTTTCAGGGAGGAGCCACTGGGGACTGGGATTGCAGACTTAGATGTGTCAAATTGTCAGTTTCTGCTAGTGAAAGAATCAAGTTGAGGCAAAGTTGTATGTACTTGCATTCTAGGAGTCTGGTCACTGATTTTATGAAAATTAAGTTAGAGGTCATAATGAGGCCAAGAAGTTGTAAGAGAGGAGAGATGGATCATAGGGACCAAGCAGAGCCCTGGAGAGCAGAACCCCTTCAGATGAGTGCTCTGAGACAATCCACCATTCTACATGATTTCAGCTCTTTAATGGTTACTGTCGCTGAGCCACTGTCTGTTTTCACTTGAGTTGACTACATAATTGGGAGTTCTGGGATACCTGACAGAAATGAATCTTAAATTGAACCTTCAAGGAAATGTAGGCTCTTGCTATGGACTGGCAGGAAGAAATGGCAAGGGCATTCTAGGAGTAAGTAGGTAAGGGAGGAACAAGTGCAAAACCAGCGTGAGATGTAATGGGATGCTATGAACATGGTAGGAGTACTGAGCTTCTTAAAACAAGGGAACAGAGAAGAACCACAGGGAATTAATTGCATAGTGATCCTCATTTAGTTATTAGCATTCCACATTTAGTGTTTGTCTATGTCTTTAGCCACAAATACATTAAACTCAACAAGTCCTCAACAGTGTATTCAGATAGGTACCCTTAAAATACCCTGTCTCATGGTTTTCTATGTCACTGATGCTAAACATTTCAATACATCCATATACCAGAGTAATTTAGAATCACTTCATAGCTGTGCCCACACCTGAACTTCTCATTTTAATCTAAATGTGATCCATTTCTTTGGTCTAAATTTTTTCTAACAGTATGAGGTAAGAACAAAAATATTTAAGACACACCTAATCAAGCAGGAGCTATTTGAGCTTGCATTCATGTATTTCTCGGCACATTACATAGGGTATTCTATTTGGGAAAATACGGCTAATATAAAATGGTCAATTTTGGTATGTATCATCATATGCTGGGATAAGAACACTGTGCCAAGTCAGTTATAATCAAATGACCACATTATATTTAAATCTTCTAGACAGGTAAGGGATTTCAAATTAAGTACCTATATTCTTAGACATAGTGCTTGACTAGTTGACTGAATTTAGATTTTTTTTTTTTTCCTAGATATTTGGATGTTGTATAGACCTCTCCTTAGCACTGGACCCACTGGCCTTTGGCCAGCTTCTTTAGTTCTTTCAACCTCCCTCTCAATTTTCTAAGAACAGCACTATAGGGGGTATTTGGGTTCCAGGAAATTGCCCTGTGTAGTGTTCTTTGCACAAGCATGCTGCATTGTTCTTTCAAGCCTGAATATTTCCCCTCTTAACTTGGACCTATTACAAGTGATATCATGCAATGGGTGTGAGCCATGTCAGTACAGGGAGTGTACTCCAGTGGTCATCAGAAGTTTTCATATTTATTCAGCATTATAATCTTTTCCATGTGACTGTTACTGAATTTGGGAGACTATCTCGCTAAATGATGTAGGTATCGTCTCAATTATCTAAGCTGTTTATAACACCAAAAATTGATTGTCAATATTAGGGCAATAAACTTTCTTCCATGAGACCAACCAATGTATTAGAGATGATGAAAGAATGGAAAAATAACCCAGAAAGTGATGAGGAAAACACAACAGAAGAGAAGAGTAATCCGTCCACTGAAGAAAAGTTGAAAAGTTACCAACTCTGGGGAAATGTCCGTGATGCCAATTACACTTCAGATGACGAGGAGGAAAAACAGGTAGGAAGGATCATTGCTGCATTTCTCCAAAGTGTAAACCCTCACTACACCTGGAACATTTTTTTGCAAATCTGTCTTTTTGTTGTTAGTTTGTTACAAAGGTCGAGCATTATATAGCAAGTAAAGTTCTTTCTGCTTTATAAGGCTAGCACGATTTAGTGGTGTGGCCTACATGTTTATTTTAAGGTTGATGATTATGTAGGGCAGGTGTCTGCAAACTTTTTCTATAAGGGAAGAAATAGTAAATATTTTAGGCTTTGTGAGCCACAGTAGTCTCTGTCACAACTACTCATCTCTGACATTGTAGTGTGAAAACAGCCATAGACCACAAATGAATGAGTGTGGCCATGTTCCAACTCAACTATTTTTTTCTCCCAAAACAGATGGCATGCCAAATTTGGCCCAAGGATCAAAATTAATAATTTTTGTACTCTACCAGACTATAGAATTTGGAATGGGTCTATGTATTACATAGAAAATGATCATTATTACATTATTCAGTTATTTTTGTCTGAATTTATGGTAACAAAAACTTTTTATATAGGTTTATTATTTTACCTTATTAGTTCTGAATACAGTTTTATTCTTTTTCATGAATAGAATTGAATAACATTTTGATTGGTTCTAGATTGTGGTCTGTTAGCTGGATATCCTGACAAAGTTTACCCAAAGCTCCCCTTCCCTGCTTTCTTGTTTGTTTCTGCATTTGCAGAAAATTTCTCTGTATGTGTTTGTTCTCCTTCCTGTCTTGAAATCTAATTAACATATCTTAACTATTATTTAATAATTGAGCATCCTGCCAGCAGGGGCTGTGTTCACCTCAGGGTAGCCAGACTTCTCGTGAGGAGTCGCTGGTTTCTGATTCTGTGATGCCTAGAATTAGGCAGAGTGCAGAGAGGGACTGCCAGGGTAAATCCTGGACCAGACTCAGGGAGGTGCAGCATCGCTGGCCTACACCCCTCCCTGCCAAGAATCCTCTCAGTAACTTACAGAAAGGGACATGGTAGCATGATCTATTCATTGATTTTTATTTAGTGGTTGAGAACTTCATTACTTTATAGCAAATGTTTAGATAATAAGCATAGCATAATGATTTAGGTATTTTGAGATGATAATATTTTTACCATAATGTAGACATAAGCTGATTGAATTCTTTTTCCTCTCTAGTGTGTTAACAACTCCTGTGATGCTTAGCTCTTGTGTGTATTTTATATTCTCCTTAAAAATAATATCATAAAATTCCATGTTTGCATTTCTTATTGAACATAGTTTGAAGATTTTTGTTGACTGACTTGGCATTTTATACACATATTCATACATATGCACACACCTACTTACACATATACATGTATACACGTATACTCACATATTCTTACACATACATATGTACATCTACATATACTCACATATGTATGATTATACACACGTTTTGTGGCCTTGAGTTGTATTTATCACTGCATCTAACATAAAATATGCTTGTGAACCAAATGTCTTCCATTCCCTTTTCCATTGCCGTGTCACACTTTTCCCCTCCCACTCTTCTAGCCGCCCCTGCAAGTCACAAATTAATGAAACTTACTATGTGAATCAACTAGGGAACAGAAGAGTTGGAATTTGAATTGTTTGTGGATGCTAGAACTATACCAGTGGGTTGAAATTTCAAGAATACAGAGATAGTGAGCATATTGGTTGATATTTTAGGAATGTAGATTTTATCAACAGGAAAAATTTTTCCATAGTCAGAATTCACCAGCAATGGAAAAAGGCTGGGCCATGGATAACAAACCTTCCACCTCCCCATCACTGGAAGTATTCAAGCAGACTCTGGAAGGCTACTTGTTATAAATGCCATAACAGGAATTCTTGCAAGGTGGGTAGAGCTTGTCCTCCCTTGATGTCCTGTAAGGAACTTTCCCATGCTTAGATCTGGGAATTTCTCAAAAGCCAGGGTAATCACACCTTTCGAAAAAATGGCAGAGCTCTTGGAAAACTAGCAGAGAGAATAAGTGAGGATGTGTTAAAAACAAAAACAAAAGCAAAAGCACTTGAACTCAGCACCTTCCTCCTTCCCTAAATAATGGTCCCTTGGTTCCAAATGCCTTGGACATTATGGGAAAATGCAGTCTGCATCTCCTCTTTGTTAATATTTAGATTAAGATATCACACTACACTTGTTTCAGATTTGTTTTCAGATAGTTGGCACTTGGCAATGTCCTTTTGTTCATTTCCACCTTTGTTTGGTTATGGTATTCTGAGGACAGTAATGTTCTCTTATGTATATCTTGTTTCTCACATGCTGAGGACATCTAGATAATGTTTTGTGCTGTCGGTAATCCTCTGAATTCCCTAAGACAAAGCCTTTATCAGCTTTACTGGATAGACTTGACTTTCACTCCTGCAATAGCATTTGCTCATCTTCTGATGAGACACTTGGCAGACCACTGCTTATTGCAGTAGTGTGCCTTTTAACATTAGGTCCTTAACGATTCCTGATAAATGCTATCATGCTTTCATTATTCATAAGCTCAGAAAACAATTGGAGAGAAATGAATGTCCATAATTAAAGTGTACCTTCCCATAACCATGGAGGAAGGGACTGGAATCTCTAGATGCAATACAAGTATATTTGCATTATGGAATTCTTGCTTTGTAATGGAGAAACCTCCTAATTGTAAAATTGTTTAACACAGTCTTGAATGAATTTGTTTAATGAAAATAGAAGATTTTCAGGCCAGGCGCGGTGGCTCACACCTGTAATCCCAGCACTTTGGGAGGCCCAGATGGGTGGATCACCTGAAGTCAGTAGTTCGAGACCAGCCTGGACAACATGGCAAAACCCTGTCTCTACTAAAAATACAAAAATTAGCTGGGCATGGTGGCACTCGCTTATAGTCCCAACTACTCAGGAGGCTGAGGCAGGAGAATCGCTTGAACCCAGGAGGCGGAGGTTGCAGTGAGCCGAGATCATGCCGCTACACTCCAGCCTGGGCGACGGAATGAGACTCCGTCACAAAAAAAAAAAGAAAGAAAAAAGGAAAGAAAAGAAAATAGATTTTTGTCATTATTTTCTTTTGTGATAATTTTTCCTTGACTGAAAACCTAGTTGTTACAGTATTGTAGGAGATAGTACATGTAGCAGTTGCTTTATCTAGGCTAGAAAGTAGAAAGGTATGGTGGTTTAGAAACGTTGAAAAATTATTTTGAGAAATGATATGTGTTCATAAAACATTTTTTCAAAGACAAGAAATATTGACATTTAAATAACATTGAAATTTAATACTTTGGTATGTTGATAATGTTTCTGTGAGGAAAAACTTAAGTTTTCATGATATTTTAGTGAGTAGGATAAAAATTTTCTTTTCCTGAAAATTACATTTTAGCTTTCTGAGTCCATGAGAACTGACTGTCATATGAAAATGTGACGGTACTTGCACAATTGTGGCATACTTCCATATCCCAGTATTGAAGCGTTGCAATGTGGCATATGTGCCCAAGCACAGCCCTTAAAATATTGTAATAGTTAGAAGTACAACTTCGGATCTAGGCTGCCTGGATTCAGATTCTGGCTTCACCACTTACAAGCTTTATGGTGTTCAGCAAGTCTCTAGGCCTCCATTTTCTCATCTATAAAATAGGGATAATAATCTCACCAACTAAGGGCTAGGTGAAATCATGCATGTAACACTCTTGGCACATGGTAAGTACTTATTAATGTTAGCCATTAATACTTTCATTATTACTGAAAATGTATATAGAATATTACTAAAATTGCATATGTTTTCCTAGTTGTATCAAGGCTCCTTTGGGTATAAGTGTGGGAATAAACTAGTAAACAAACCAAGACATTTCATTTTCAAAAGTGATAATGTGCTGCTTCTAACCTCAATTTGCTCTCTGAGTTTGGTGAGTTTCCTAGGGTACTGTGGTAGATTGGATTCTTGTTTCCAATTAATTATTCCTTTCCTATAAATAATTTGTACATGCATATTCTTTGCCATGTGACTTTGCAGTTCCCTCTACTAGAACTGTTGAAGGCTATTTTCTCACCCTACTAATGTTGGTTTTGGCTGTTATTCTGGCTGATGGAATGTTAAAAGGGTGTAATGTAAGCAGAACCTTAGAGGTGTTTGCATGATTTCGCTTGCTCTCTTCTATTTCTGTCACCTGCCATGAGAAGAGCATGCCTGCAGAAAGCCACAGGTTCTGGAATTGTGGAGATTTGTGGAACAGATCTGAATTCAGTCTAATACCTGAAGTTTAGCCTACCACAACCAAACTCTGCAATTAATTGAGAAAAATAAATACTTGCTGTTACAAGATACTGAGATTTTTGCAGTTGTTTGTTGTGTGGTTGTGCAGAAAAGAGTTAACATAGGTGGCCTAAACTGCTATCCTTCAAAAGACCTATTTATTTGCAAGGTTGACCCTTGGCTCATTTCTGGGAACTTAGCTAATTTTGTCTAAACTATTTGTGCAAACAATATGGTTTATGCTGAATACCTACTTTCCTTCTGGGAATCTGGGATTTGGGTAGGTGCTAGGCAGAGGCTGCCTGTGTGACCATGGGTGCTGAGTCTCCAATGGGCTTCCATAGTTGGCAACATTTCACACATGCTGTCACAACTAATTGCAGGCAGAATTAAGCACATCCTCTGCAACTCCCCTGGGAGAAGATACTTGGAAGCTTGCTCGTGGTTTCTCTCGGATTTAGCCTGAAGTGCCTTTTCCTTTTGCTGGTTGGGTTTTGCATCCTTGCACTGTAATAAGTCATAGCCATGAGTACAAATATAAGTGTTAAGTCCTGTGAATCCTCCCAGTGACTTGTCGAACCTGGGGGTGATTGTGGGGACCTCTCAAACATAGTTGAATAACTACTGCAATAGTAGACTAATACAGGTACAAATAACTAATTGTGCTAACATTAATCTTGACCTGTTATTTGATCTAATGCTGCTTGCAATGCGAGTTGCTGGCCTGGATTCATAGGCTCCCATAAACAATGCTTTTGTTCTAAAGGAATATTTTGTCCCTACTTCTACTCCCACACGAGAGCTTTTTGTATAAGGCTTAGGTTTTACCACAGGCTTAACCAGATTCCCATTGTTGCAAAGATGTATTAGTGAATCCTTTAAATCACTTCCCTTTCTTCCCAAGCCTGACTTTTGCTTAGCTCCCCTTAGGGCCTATAGCTGTTTGGCTATGCTATGCATATCCTTTCTCTATGGAGAACCAACCCATTGTGTTGGGTTATAACAAGTATTGCTTCAATTCCAAATGTATTAATTTGGGCCCATTTATCTCTTACCCTACCTTTATGCTATAAGTGTTACATGTATTACACCTACATAATTATAAACCCCACAAAATAGTGATATAATTTTTGCTTTAAATTGTCATGTATGTTTTCAAGAAATTAAGAGAAAAAATTTCTTGTATTTATCCAGATAGTTATCATTTCTGATACTCTCCTTTTTTCTTAACTTTTGATCATTTTTTTGATGAAGTATCTGTGGAAGTTTGAAATGTTCTTTGCTTATATGTATTGTGTCACTTTTCTCTGGATGCTTTCAAGGTCATCTCTTTATCTTTGATTTTCAGCAGTTTAACAATGCTATTGCTAAGCATGTTCTTCTTCACATTTATCCTGCTTGGGGTTTGCTGAGCTCCATGAATCTGTAAATTTGTACCTTTAGCCACATTTTGGAAGTTTTGTCATTATCTTTTCCTTTATTTTCTGAGACTCGAATTACTCATATATTAGACAGTTTGATATCATTCTATAGATTCCTGAGACACTATCCATTTTTTAATCTTTTTTTCTATTCTTTACATTGGATGCTTTCTGTTGATCTATCTTCAGGCTTACTGGCTCTTAATGACTTAATGCCAGTACATTGAGAAGCTTATATGAAATGGTCAAATTTCTTTTAAAAGTACAAAAACAGTTACACAAAAATAGAAAATCTGAATCATTCTGTATTTATTTTTAAAATCATATCTGTAATAAGGAACTTTCCTAAAAAGAAAACTTTATTCCCAAATGATTTCACTGTCTAATTCTTCTAAATATTTAAAGAAGAAATAAGAGAAAACTTACACATAAACTCTTGAGAATATTTCTCAACTCATTTATAAGGCATGTTTGCCTTACAAATAACAATACTTAAAAATGACAAGGATGTTACAAGAAAATTGTTAGCCAATATCTCTCATAAATTATAGTCATAAAAATTTCAAGCGATATTAGCAAACTGAATCTAGAAATATATAAAAGAATAGCATATCATAATTAAGTGTTTGCAGTATATTCCAGGAGTGCAGGTTTGGATTAACATCCAAAAATCAACCAACATAATTCACTATATTATAGATAAAGGAGAAAGCTATATAATCATCTCAATGATTTTGGGAAAAGCATTTGATAAAATTCAACACTAAAACATGAGAAAATCCTCAGCAGACTAGGAATAAAAGGGAACTTCTTTTACATACTAAGAGATTTTACAAAAAAATCCAAGCAATTAGTATCATTCTTAATGGCAAAATATTGAGTGTTTTCATGCTAAAGTTAGGGGAAAGGCAAGGATGTTCTCTCTCACTAGTTTTCTTTAATATTGTACAAAAGGTTCTAGCTGATACAGCAAGGCAATTAAAAGAAATAAAATTATATATATTGTAAAGGAGAATAAAACTGTCTGTACTTGCAGATGACATGTTTATATACATAGAAAATCCCAAGGAATCTACAAAAAGTGAATTAAAGAGGTTGCTGGATGCAAGATCTGTATATAAAAATTGTATTGTTATATATTAGCAATGAACAATTGGGAAATAAAATTTTAAAATACTAATTGCCACAACACATAAAACACTCAGTGAAAAAACTAACAAAATATATGCAAAATATTTATACCAAAACCATGAAATGTTGTTGAGCAAAACTGAAAAAGACTGAAATAGATGGAGAGATATACCATGTTTATGGTTTAGAATATTTGGTACTATTAAGATGTCAGTTCTCCCCAAATTAACTTACATGTTTAAACCAATCCCAGTTGAAATCTAGAACACTTGCTTTTTTGTTATAAATTGACGAGATGATTCTAAAATTTATTTGGAGATACATAAAACCTGAAACAGACAAAATAACCTAAAAAGAACAAAGTTGCAAGACTTACATGACTTGATTTCAACATTTACTACATAGATACAGTAATTAATGCAATGTGGTGTTGATGTAAGGATAAACAAATAGATGAGTAGAACAAAATTGGGAGTCTAGAACTATAGACCCATGTTTATACAGTCAGTTGATTTTTGACAGAGATTTCAAAGCAATTTGAAGGGGTAAATGACAGTCTTTTTAATAAATAATGCTAGAACAATAGTAGATATATGTGAGGGAAAATGAAATTTGACCCCCTAGCTAAAACTGTACACAAAAATTAGTTTGAGAAGGGTAGAACTAAAACTAAAAGCAAAACTATAAAGCTTCTAGGATAAAACATAAGGGACTATCTTCCATCCAGCAGATAGTCAAAGATTCTTAGAACACAGACACAGAAAGCACTTTTAAAAACTGGTAAAATGGTTCCTAAAAATAAAACACATTTGCTCATCAAAAGCATGTTAAAAAATAAGCAAGCCACAGACAGGGAGAAAATGTTTGCAATAAATATATATGACAGAGGACTTGTATGCAGAATATATAAACAACTTCTATAGCGCAATAAGGCAATTCATGTTTTAAAATAATCAGTAGACTTGAACAGACACTTCACATAGGAAGATATACAAGTAGTCAATAAGCATATGAAAAGATGCTAAACATCATTAGTCATCAGGAAAATGGAAATTAAGGCCACCGCCAGCTATCACTACATACTTTCTAGAATGGCCAACATTTAAAACTAACAAGTCCAGATATTGGCAAGGATATGGAACAACTAGAATTTCCCCACCTTGCTGGTGGGAATGCAGAATGGTACTATTCTTTCAGAATATAGTTTGGCATTTACTTTTTGTGTGTGTGTGTGTGTGATGGAGTCTTGCTCTGTCGCCCAGGCTGGAGTGCAGTGGCACAATCTCGGCTCACTGCAACCTCTGCCTCCTGGGTTCAAGCAGTTCTCCTGCCTCAACCTCCTGAGTAGCTGGGACTATAGGCGTGCCACCACACCCAGCTAATTTTTTGTATTTTTAGTAAAGATGGAGTTTCACCATGTTAGTCAGGATGGTCTTGATCTCCTGACCTCGTGACCTGCCCACCTTGGCCTCCCAAAGTGCTGGGATTATAGGCGTGAGCCACTGTGCCTGGCTGGCATTTACTTTAAAGGTTAAGCATTCACTTACCATTTATCCAGCAATCCCAAGTTCACAAAAAGATTTGTAGTGTATGTTTGTAGCAGCTCTGTATATAAGCTGCCCCAAACTGGAAACAACCGAAATATCCATTAACAGAAGAATGAGTAAACAAATTGTGGTATATCCATACAGTGGAGTACTACTTGGCAAGAAAAAAGAAATGAGTTACTATTACATGGATGAATCTCAAAAACCTACGTTTCAATGGCATGAGAATATACAAATATCTGAATAAAAATTCAATTAAAACTGTTAAGCAGAAGAACTCAGATACAAGAGTACATAATGCATTCTTTTTCATGTATATGAAGTTTAGAAAAGGCAAAACTAATTTATGTCGAAAAAAGCAGAATAGTTGTGGCCCCCAGCAGAAGGTTGACTGGGTTGTGGCAAGAGAGAACTTTCTTGGTAATTGTTCTATTTATTGATTGTGGTGTTTGTTATACAGGCCTATGTGTTTGTCAAAACTCATCAAACTGTACACTTCAGATATGTTATTCTACTGTATATAGATTATACCTCAGTTACAAAGAAAAGAAACATATTTATATTTTTTTGTAATTTGCAAGTTAGATTTCATTTCTGTTGACTCCACACAAGACCCAGATCTTTATACAAGTAACCTTAGAAGTCTATATGTTTGGAAGTCAATTTTTCTTCTCCCTTAGCTTTTCTTTCCTTTCCTTCTTCTGAAAACCATAGGGATGTGAGAGAAGGTCAGTAGCCATTACACACAAAACTATAGCAGAAAACTTATATCAGAATTTTGTCATTTGGACCTTGTGCAGGCCTATAATTTGAATGTGTGACTCTAGAAATTGTTGCTATGGTGATAAACCACTTTACTTAAATAGCATGTATTTTACTCAAAATTCAGAGAAATGCTAACAGTTTCTAGTAATCATGCACTGGTATTAACTGGCAGGGATATGCCTAGAGCTTACAGGTTTTGCATCCATTATCACCAGACAAGTTCATCAGGTTAAAGCCATGCCAGTGAATAATGAAATATGTATAGTTAGTCCAATTTTCTTGTTACATATCTCCCCTTGCACACATGGAGCCCCCTTTTCAAGATTAATAATATGAGCTAGAGAAATTAGGCCAAGGGTACTGAATTACAAAAAGGTGAAACTGGAGGAATGCTTGTAAGGTCATCTTTTCCATCATTCTGCCTCGAATAGAACTGACTGTTCTTCAACTGTCCCAAATGGTAAGAATTTGCCAGAGATGAAGAACAATTGAAATGCTGCTTGAGGCAGCCCTTGATGTAACCGTCCTGACTGACTGCAGCACTCAGAGATGCTGTCCACCTCCACAGTGCTGAAATATGCCTCCTTCTTCATTTTATAGATTTTGATTATATATAGCCTCTTATTCTTTATCTTTTAGATTGAAGAGCACTCTTAAAAAGAAACCTTCATTCCTTAATCATATTAGTAGCCTGTCTGTAAACATTCTCTGGTCCCTTTATATCTGTTCAAGCTGGTTGCAGTGTTTCAGGTACGAATTCATCATGATTTTATAAAAGGATAGAAATTTGTTTCTTTGATTTCTAAAATGCTTTCTGATGATAGCTAGGTTTTTCTGACCAGTGTGCCATGGTACATTAGACCAGTATCTTCAAAGAACAGCCTATAGTGACTTTTAGGTCTTCTCTTGGATTGGTAAATATATGCCCAACAGTCTCATAATGATCATTTAGAATCTTTCCCCTAAGAACTAAGTATTGAAATTCCTCTGTTATCTTTCTCCCCCTTTGTACAATCTTATGGGAGCTCATCACCTTCTATTTGCTTTTCCTGACCTGGAAGATCTTATAGCCTTGGCAATTTCATTTTTCATTTCTCTGTTCTATTACTTACAAAACTATAAAATTGCATCAGTGACAGCATAGATCCCTGAGGAATCCCACCAGCTATGAGAGAAGAAAAGGAGAAACGCAAAACTTAGATAACCTATAACCCAACAAAATAAATCACTGAAAAATTAAGATTTGTTCATGTTTCTAGATAAAGCTTGGAAGCTGGAATTTGCCTTGCCCACTCCAGGAACTAAGAGGCTTGGCTCTTTGCGAAGAAAACTATGGCCTGGCCTGGAGGTCACCATGGTGGCCATTGTGCATTCGTGTTCCGTTAGCATCAGAGGAATGGTTTCAATGAAGGATATTTGAGGGGAGTCTCAGACTCTTCTAGAAAAACTATTAGGATACTGCTTCCTAAACAATGGCATCCTAAACTTCATGCAACTGGAATTTAGTAAAGAGAAATGGTAAGGCACACATACACATACAGTATTTTATAAGACAAACCCATATACACAGAAGCATAAACATTTGCATATTGAGATCATCCTGGCCAACATAGTGAAACCCTGCCTCTACTAAAAATACAAAAATTAGCTGGGCATGGTGGCGCGTGCCTGTGAGTCCAGCTATCGGGAGACTGAGGTAGGAGAATCACTTGAACCCGGGAGGTGGAGGTTGCAGTGAGCCGAGATTGTGTCATTGCCCTCCAGCTTGGGCGACAAGAGCAAAACTCCATCTCAAAAATATATATATGTATTTGCATAAAGGCAAGTAGATTTGAATTGATGTTACCAGGTTGTGAAGGAGCAAATACTGTGATTTGTTTCAGTGCAGCCAGCATTAAGCTGATTTTGGAGCTCAATTAAAATATGGATGACTGTATTAGTTTTAACATGTATTAAAACCAAATTGACAAAGAAATAAGAAAACAGGCACTCTTATATACTACTGGTAAGATTATACATCAGTACAACTGCAGTGGAAGGCAACATGATGATATCTTTCAAAATTACAAATCCGTGTACCATTTATCCAAAGAATTTCTCTTCTAAAATATATATCCTGTAGAAAAACTTACGAATGTGCAAAGTGTCATGTGCAAAATGTGCTTGCAAAAGATTGGAAACAAACCTGAGTGTTCATTGTAAAGGGACTGGTTAAATAAATTATGGTACTTCTAAACAAGAGAATATTGCATAGCCAAAAAAGAGAATGAGGACTTTTTCTTTCTATGAATTGACATGGAATGATCTTCAAGATAATCATTAGTTGAAAAAAGTCAAGGTGTAAGAGTGTTTATAGTTGGCTACTATTTGTATGAAAGGTGGGAAGAAAGCATGTCAATAGATGAGTGTATTTGTCTGTTCTCATACTGCTAATAAAGACATACTGGATAATTTATAAAGAAAAAGAGGTTTAATGGACTCATAGTTCCACCTGGCTGGGGAGGCCTCACAATCATGGTGGAAGGCAAAGGGGGAGCAAAGATACGCTTTAGGTGGCAGCAGGCAAGAGAATGTGTGCAGGGGAACTGCCCTTTGTAAAACCATCAGATCTCGTGAGACTTATTCACTATCATGAGAACAGCACAGGAAAAACCTGCCCCTGTGATTCAGTTACCTCCCACTGGGTCCCTCCCACAACACCAGATTATGGGAGCTACAATTCAAGTAAGACTTGGGTGGGGACACAGCCAAACCATATCAATGAATTAGATTGAACCATAGGAAATTGCCATTATTAGACTGTTTTTGACCTGCAACCAATGGAAATGATAGTGGAATGACAACCATATCCATTTGGTTCCACCTAATATTTGCTTGAAGATGCATAAAATCTCTCTGAAAGTGTACACTATAAATTGACAGTATTGGTTGTCTTTGGGGGGCAGAGCTCAGTTAACTATGGGGTAAAGAGGAGATTTTGAACATTGTGAATATTAAATCATGGGGATGTACTATCTGTTTAAGAAATAAATAACTAAACTTACAAAAAAATCAATGTGGCTGAGGAAAATCATTTTCTTATCTTACTACAAAATGAAACAGAAATATCATATTTCTACACCAAAGCAACTGAACATTGTTTAGTTTTCTTTTTCCTTCCACTTTGCCAGAAGACTTTAATAATGATCTTAAGATATTGTATCCAAGAAGAAAATACCAGCATCTATAGAGTTTTTGGGAAAAAGAAAAAAATTATCATCAATAATTCTGTTCACAGAGACTGTTTCTGAGTGTTTCTTCAGGAGTGACTGCAACTCCTGAAACTACTGTAATGACTCAACTACATTAACAAATGGAGCAGTGAAGAAGAATGGAACCCTTAAGCCAGATAAGAATTTAAGTACATTAAAGGAAAATGAATCTTTATTCCTGCTCGATAGAATGTTAGTTGTAGTGGACATGTTGAAAACTACTTCCTCAACAACTTGGATGATAACTCAAAATCCAAGTAGAAATGTCAAAAGAGAGAAAGTTACACTTAGATTCACCTTTTAATAGGATTTGTATGTAAAGGTAATTAAATTTTATGAATTGAAATTTTCAAGATAGGGTGTATATCTTTTAGAGACCAGCAGTGTACTAAACAAAGCAACTTGTTCTCAGCCAGATGCTCTAACATCAGGGGTGTTGTATCCTCACCTTATCACTGAACATAAGGAGTTTTCAATAAAAATACAACCTATGTGAAGGAATACTAAAGAATTTTAAATATTTTCTACCTCTTAAAAGAATACACAGAAGCAACCCAGAGGTTTTCTTGGGGGAGAAAAAGAACTAGAGAAAGTGACCTTTTTACATTTCAAATTTTATACAAATTAAAATTTTAAGGTGCAAAATGATTTTTAAGTATTACCTGCTCAAGAATTAGCATATGCTGGTTATAAAATCAGACACACGTGATGTTCTGAAGAGGCACACTTTAAGGGCTTTCTTCGGTAAGCAAACATCAGGTAGATTTTCTTTCTTGAAATATATAGATGCCAAAAGTCTTACAGGACCCAGACTTTTACTGCAGCCCTGGGAAGTCATGGATTCACTAGGCAAACATATATTAAGTGCTACTATTGGATATAAAACATCATTACATCACAAGAACCTGAATGATCCAGGAAACACTGCATTTATTTTGTGTTACACACCATCTTATCACACTCTTTGAAAATTGTTAACCTGATTTTTAACCCAAGTGTGCTGTGACTTTCAGGTAACCAGAGTGTTAAACTTGTGAGCTCTTTCCTCAATCATCCTGTGTAAACCAGAGCTTCCCTCTCTCTACCCCAGTGGCTTGGCCCCTGTGTTGCTTGGTAGGTCTCCTGAGACAATCTCTACTCTTTTAGCACTCTATGCTTCAGCTTCACTTAATTAAAAGTGATCACTTTAAAAATAGGCCTAAGGTCAAAACGGACCCTGCTTCCCTCCTGACAGCAGGATTCAAGAGCACTTCTTCCTTTACTGTGGATTGAGGCAACCTGAGAAAATACAACTGCCTCTTAAAACCCCATCTGCTTGTTTTCTACTCTAAAGCTCACATAGTACTTTTGTGGCCACACTTTCTCTTCATTCTCATGGTAACCTCTTGTGGCAAATGTGCAAATATTATTTGCCTCCACTTAAGGGCAAGGAACAGAGAGGCTCAAAGAGGTCCATAGTGGTGTGACTGGGATTAGAAACCAGTCTCTGGAATTAATGCGGGAAGATAGTGGGGATGTGAGTGTGGGCCTTATGTAGCACTTTATACCCAGAAAGAATAGTTACGTTGTACTTGTCAGGGTGTCCATACAAATGTCAGAGCTTGTGTAGAAATCTGTAAAGATGAAGTGAGTACAATTATGTCTAAGTGGACTTCCCTGCACAAATGTTACCAGACATTTACTTACATTTTGGATAGCAGAGGTTTCCAAATTGAGCCTGTAGAGTTTGCTCCACACCAAACACTGAACAATTCAGTTTTCTTAAAGGTGCAAAAGGATCTTTTGGCATTTAATGATAATGTTACAATATGACTAGTTTGTACCCTATGTATCTAGAGAGTGCTCCCGCTTGAAAATCCTGGACAGCCTTGTAGTTCCTTGCATCTTTGAATTGATGTGCATTGCTTTGTGTCTGAAAATTAATCAAGACCTTTTATTTGCAGTCTACTGCTTATGAAAAGCAATTTCCTGCGACCAGTAAGGACAACTACGACACATGCAGTTCAAGTTTCACATCTAACAAACTCCTTCCAGCTGAAATCAAGGGAGAAATGGAGAAAACCTCTGTGACTCCAAGCCAAGGAAGAGCAACCAAGTATCCTGCTAAATCCAGGACCCTGTCCAGAACCAAAAAGAAACTCTAAGGTTCCTCCAGTACTGGACGGTACAAAAACAAAGCTGCTGTTGTTAGCACTTTGATGAGGGGGTAGGAGGGGAAGAGGACAGCCCTATGCTGAGCTTGTAGCCTTTTAGCTCCGCAGAGCCCCGCCATGTGTTTGTACCAGCTTAAAATTGAAGCTACTTATCTCCAAAGCAGCATAAGCTGCACGTGGCATTAAAGGACAGCCACCAGTACGCTTGGCTGTGGGCTGCAGGGAAAATCAACTCAAGATGTACACGAAAGTTTTTTAGGGGGGCAGATACCCGCAATTCAAGGCCGTGAGCACACTTGCTCATTTTTACTTCAAATTCTTATGTTTAGGTACAGCTATTTATAGGGGAAAACAAGAGGCCAAATATGGTAATTGAGATTCCAAATGATACGTGCACTTTGTACTAGAAGACTTTGTTAGAAAATTACTAATAAACTTGCCATAGGTATTACAGCAGAAGTGCTTCATTCACATGTGTTTGTGAGATTTTAGGTTGCTATAGATTGTTTAAGACAACTTATTTTAAACGTAGAAAGATAGGAGATTTTGTAACTGCTTGCCATTAACTTGCTGCTAAATTCTCAATGTATTGATTAAATCAATAAAAAACAGATGTTACTCAGCACATTAATTTTTATGTTAACAAGAGGTGAATATAATAAGGTCCTCTAAGCCTTTATGCAAATTATAAGTTTGGTCTACTGCTGCAATGGTAGGCACACATCTTTGGGGAAGATCATGAAGCAAGAAACAGGGGAACATACCTCATTTCTCTTCGCATTATAGACATCTCCTTTCCACCTGGGTAACTAATTTTGCCAGTTGAAGTCAAACTGGGTGAATAGCTGCTTTCCTTTGCTTCCCAAGCAAATTCTAAAGAAAGAATTTGTAATTGCTTTTACCTTCATAAAGACATAACCTAGTTCCATTCCAAACCCCCAAGGAATTGTCAGGTCTCCAAAATGGCCCACATCTGGCCAGCTGAGCACATACTAGTTGCATTTAAATCCACTTGGTAACTAAAAGTAGTACATGTGCTTCTCACAATTAGTTTAGAAGACACTATTGTGATTCTGAATGAGTCAAAGATACCACTGGCCTGTGTTGCCCCGCGTGGTTCTGCCAGTATTTTCTTAGTACCTTCAGTGTGCTTCCCTTGGGGGAACCTGCTGGTCAAGGCATATCTGGTGGAAATTGTCTGTATTTTATTTTAAATTGGCATTAACATAGCTGCTTCAAGATCTTTCTCCCTTCTTGATGACTAGTTCCAGTCATATCGGAAGCCCATAAACCATATTCTGAGCTCTAAGCTTTCTCTCAGGGTTTAGTGAGCCAGTCTTTAAAGGGCATGCTCTGTCCACCTGAAGAGAATTCTGGCCTCATTAGCTAAGTGAAACCTTCCCTTCCCTAGTAGTAGCCTCAAAGGCAGATGTGTACGCTTCAGTTCTGTCACCTCTGGCGGGGAAAAGCAGGGACCTAGTGCACGGTGGCTGCTTGTCTCCTTGCAGAAAAGCCTAACCAACATGGTGGCTTTGATTCTGCCTATTCTCTGGGCCTGAAAATGAAATATCCTCTATATTCAAAATACTCTTACTTTCACAGCGATACTCTTTTGGGATTAGAAGATCCTGTTGTCAAATAGAGTACTATCCACATTTCTCTTGGCCCTAAAAATGATTGATTCTGCTCAGTAAACTTGAGCAAAGGTCCAGAATTAACCACTAACTAAAAGATGAAGTCATTTTATAACACATTAGCGTGTCTTCACCTTTTCCCACCTCACACCAGGCAAGGCCAACCACCCAGCCTACCATATGATGCATTCTATTAACGCCCCTCCATCAAGACGTTCATTTGATTTATAGGTGTCATTTTAATAGAAATTTAGCTCACTCTTTCTAGAGAGAATTTCCACATCATTTTCATTACTTATTTGTATTTTTGTTACTTCATTGTGGAGAACACACTTGAACCAGGCCATGTCTGAGCTTTGTATTCCAAAGGATGTGCCTCTTTAAGGTCTGGGGATATATGGCCTTCCTTCCTCCATTTGCTTTCAGAACTGTGAAAAAATGGTGCTCTTCCATTTCAGATTGACTTTCAATGACTGATAGGCCAACCCAAAGGCACCAATGACAAACACTGCGATACCTCCTGTGCTCCATAGCGTGGGGAGCTGGGTTTGGCTGTGATCCAGTGGGACATAGCCTGTCTAGGACAGCACAGAGCAGGTGTTATTTTCAAGGAATACAAATAGTGATCCACATTCCAACTTGAGTAACAGATAAGACAGGCAAAATATGATAAAAAAGAGAAATGCAGGCGAGCTGGGGACAAATTCATTTGAGGAGAGTAGAGGATGATATCAGAGAAGGCCTTACATCAGAGAAGGAAGGAAAATGGGGATATGTGGAGCAAAATGAAAATAAATTATAATTCATAAAGAAGACAGGATGACAACACATGGTTCTGCCAAAGCTGGAAGCCGGAGTGAGAGGAGGGACGCACTGCTCATAGAATATTTGGTTGCTCCAGGCCAGTCTGAGGTAAAGTTAGCCCCCTCCCAGGGCCCGTACACAGGCAAACCTAGATAAAGGCACAGGTTGAGGAAACAAAGACCCAGGGAAACTGAAGCTGAGATTCTAAGAGTCGGCCGCAAAATTGTCCTTTCATTTTGAGTAGGAATGTTGTGTGTTGCTGCGGGGGTTGGGTGGGGGGCAGCCAAAAAAAAAAAAAATCAAAACATTTTGTGCTTGTCGCTGAAATACTTTGTTTAAATAATTCTATTTGACTCCAAAATGTAAGTTCCAGGTTAGACAGATCAAAAGCAACCAGTCTTGAAAATGAAGCTTTTTAAATTCCAGCCCCGCTGTTGGAACAGAGAATAAAGGCTTTGTTTAAACATGCATTCCCAGCAGCAAGCAGAGCTTTGAAATTGGCCAGGGAAGTTGCGTCCTATAATGGCTGCGCTTGGCTAGAGACCAAGGAGCTGTGGCCTCTGGGAAATGGCCCCGGGCTGGATATTTTCTATCTGCCCCTCCAGAACCACTCTGCCTGCTCTGCCTTCTCTACCCAGAAAGGCTGATCTTCAGGGACTGCATTAACACACTCCCTGGGCTTCTGGATTCGTTGGGATTCTGTCAATGAAGACACCAAGGGGAGATGAGAGAAGGGGAGAGCCAGGTCCAGACGCTGACCCCCCGAGTGCCTCCCTGCTCTGGGCCGGGCTGCTGGGCATTCGCTGCCTTCTTTGGTGGGCACAGCTCCTGCCCGGCAGCCCTCTTACAAGCTGTGTCCCCTGCCCTTGCAGGCCAAGACCAGCCTATTGCCCTGGCTACTATGTCTTCCTTTGTGGGTTTTCCTAAGCCCTCTCAGTGCCTTTATGAACAGTCTCTGTTAAACCCTCAGCTTCCACATTTGAGTTTACCATCTGTCTTCGGCTACAACCCAAGTGGTGTTGACCCTTTCCTTATCAGTGCTGCATTGTTCCTGACCCAGGGTAGTTTTTTCTCTGGCTGCCAGTCTTCTACCAAAGTACAGTAAAGGGCCAAAAAGAAGGATAAACGAGCTCTTCTTGACAAAAAGAGATGCACCTGGGTGGTCACTAGGGGTTAGGGGATGGGCTGGCGGGGAGATGTTCCTGAGGAGCTAGGTAGAGCAGGACACATCGAGCGTTGCCCGACACTGAACCCGAAATCTGAAATTGCGCTCAAGGTTTGGGAGCCTAAAGAATGCAGCACTTCACTGTGACAGCCAAGAGGACCTGGGAGGAGGCCGCCCCACGCTAGCTGCCAGCTGCCAGTGAGGGACCAGGGAAGGGGCTTCCAGGGGACCCTGCGGAGCCCGGGGAGCACAGGTGACCTGAAGACAAGACGTCTCCTGGGCTTCGTGTTCGCTTCATCTCTGCAAGCACTGAACTCACTTTACAGAAGGGTTTTAAGGTAGAAGTTTTGACTATTCAAAGGCCTCACATCGCTCAGCTGTCCTCTTCAGGATCCTGCATTTTTCTGAGTGAACTGGCTGAGAACTGATTTTGATTTCTGTTCAGTATGTTGTTATCAGTTAATTCTCATTGGTGAGCCAATTTTCTTTGCTTTTGTTCTTCAAAGCGTGGACGCATCCGCAGCTGTCTTGCATTTTTGCGGCTGCCTTCTTCAGTCCCTACTATAATCAGCTCAACTCTGTGCTTGGTGGGTCAGTTCTCCATATGTCCCTGAATAATCTGGGTCAGCCCTCAGAGGAGTGGTGGGGGTTCCCACCACTGCCCCATTGGGAAGATTAATAGGACCCTTTGCAGTGTCACCAGGGCACTCTCAGAGACCTCCCCTTCCCTGTTGCCCGGTGCCATCCCAGGCACCTTAGCCAGATCCTGGACCTCCTCCTCCAAACATGCATCAGGTCCTGTCCTGGCCCAGAGAACAGAACTAGGGACGCCGTGCAGCCCCTGCCTCTGTCCAGGCTCCTGCTGGTTCCTCTCCTAACTAGATCCTCCGGCATCTTCATGGCATATCCAGGGCATTGATACGGGGCCACAGAAGTCTCTCTGCCCTTTGGGGACCAAAACCTCCCTGTAGGCAAGATCCTGAAGCCAAGCTATTCTTTAGAAAAGCCTTTCGTCAGTCAGCACAAAAAGTTGTCTCCATCCCCCGGAGCAATTGCAAGGCTGGAGGAGTCAGCATTCCTGTGTAACTGAAGGGTGGGGCAGGTGGGGCGGAAGATGGAGGGCAACTGATCCCCTCCCTGGACCCTGAGGAAGGCGCCCTGGCGAGGAGGTAGCAGCGGATATTTCCTGGTCCAAATACTGGCTTCCACTTAGTTACTAGAATCAAAGTCTTTTTTGCAAGCTGGACTTTGAGCTATAGTAGTAGATGGGATCTATTTTAACTAAAACCCCCTTTCAGAGTCATGATGTAACAGCAGCAACATTTACAGAGCGCTTACCACATGCCAGACACCATTCTAAGCACTTTATATGTATCAGTTCTTTCCACTGTTACCACAACTTGTGAAGTTGATACCATTATCTCTACAGAGAAATGAATTGAGGCACAGAGAGATTAAGAACTGTGTCCAAGGTCACACAGCTAAGAAGTAGCACAACGGGCCTGGCGCGGTGGCTCACACCTGTAATCCCAGCACTTTGGGAGGCTGAGGCGGGCAGATCACGAGGTCAGCAGATCGAGACCATCCTGGGTAACACGGTGAAACCCCGTCTCTACTAAAAATGCAAAAAATTAGCTGGGCACTGCGGCGGGCGCCTGTAGTCCCAGCTACTTGGGAGGCTGAGGCAGGAGAATAGCGTGAACCCAGGAGGTGGAGCTTGCAGTAAGCCGAGATTGCGCCACTGCACTGCAGCCTGGGCGACAGAGCGAGACTCCGTCTCAAAAAAAAAAAAAAAAAAAAAAAAAAAAGTAGCAGAATGAAAACTGGAACCCGGCCAGTGGGCTCAAGTATCACTGTACTATATGCCTCTCAAGGCGTTCGTATTTTTGCTCCCCTACTCTTTAGGCCTGAGCTACCATGAAGTTTGATCCCAGAGTTTCAAAAGGCCGAGCAACTCACAAACACCTCTGTCTCCAGCAGGAGGCTAGAGTGATAATTTTGACAAGTTTGGGCTTGAAGTTTCAGAAGAGAGTGGAATTATTTTTCATGTTGACAAATTTGGTGGAAACTCAAGCACTGTATCAGGGAAAGTTGCATTCTGAAGGACTTTGCGTGATAAAAGTAAGTTCTCAAGGCTTTAACTGGTCCTTTTGTCTGGAGCAGTCTTTAGAAGCCTTTGAATATGTTTTTAACCAAAGAGAGAAAAGAGGCTCTGTTCCTTCCTCAGGAATTCACAGGGACCGTCGTTTCTGTGCAGACATGACAGATCGATGCTTACCAGGAGCAAAGTGTGATTCCCATCACAGGGCAGCTGGGGGTTAGAAACCCTATCATGTTTCCATTTCCCACATCCCTTCATCAGGTGGTGTGAGCAGCTGTGCCGCTGAGCGGGTGGAGTTCAGATGTGGAGTCCACCTCCCCATCCTGCCTTCCTCTAGCTTTTGCCGTTGCTCACTGCTTTAGATGACTGTTAGGTGCAGTGACGTTGTGTCCCTTTCACATTGACACCGTTCCTGGTTCGGGGGCAGCCGTGTTTTTATAGGCTCAGCGGATTCTGTGGTGCAGGACGGGAGACGGCTGCTCTGGGCCTAAGCCAGCAGCTAAGGATGGTGCCATCTCTCCCCGGCTGCCCACCCCCCAGGCCACTGCCTGCCACTTGGTCCCAGGAGAAGAGAGGCAGTTCTTATTCAGGATCCTCATTGCTGTTTTGGAACTTCAGAAGAAAAGACTTCTAGCTCCCCAAAACCATGCAAATGGATACATTTTTACAAGAGTTGTTTTTCTTCCAGAAGCAGTTACCTGGTAGTAGCTTCAGTCCCTTGCCCCCATCAGCACAGAAATTAGTCATGAGACTGTAGTCATTTAGCTACTTAAGTTTCATGTCAACTTTCTGCTCACCAACTTTTTATACCAGTCCCTGACCAGGCTTCATTGTTGTGTAGCCCAGCCCGTGTGAAATCTTGGCAGAAATGTCTTACCTGCAGTGATTCTGATTGCTTGGAGGGGAACAGTCTGACCACCGCCAAAATCTTTTTCTTTTCCTGTAAGATGACCAGCATCAGACCCCGTGGCACCATCATGGACAGAGTTGTACAAAAGATGTTCATTAAGAACTGGATTGAGAGACTTATTCATTCAAGAAATAGTTATTGGCCACCTACCATGTGCCAGGCACTGACAGGCGCTGGATATAAAACGATGTGAAAGGCAGTCAAAGCCATTGCCCAGCATAGGGAGCTTGTAGCCATGGGGGCACAGGGACAGATGATGGCCGTCTTTGTAATACAAACGCATAAAATAATTATATATTGTGATTAGAGATAAGAAGAAATTTATATAGAGAGTGCTACCATAGAGGATTACAGGATAGGAACCCTCTGGAAAGCCTCTTTAAGGAAGCCAACTGTGGGAAGAGCCGGGGAGGGATGTTTTAGGCAGAGGGAACAGGGGAAGAGCTTGGTGGGTTCCAGGACTTGGCCCAAAGGCCAGGATGATCAGGGAGGGGGAGAGGCAGGGGTCAGGTCCTGCAGGATTTAGGGGGCCACAGGAAGAAACCCTTTTATTCTAAATGCACTGGAAAGCCATTGAGGGCTTGACATCTGATTATATGTTTAAAGGATCAGTTTGTCTTCTGTGTAATGAATTATGTAAAGTGGGACAAAAGTGGAAGCAGGGAGATTGGTTAGAGGACATTGAATAAGATGGTGGCAGAGAAGATGGAGAGAAATGGGTTGATATGAAATATGTTTTGGAAATCAAATTGATAGGATTCAGTGATGGATTCGAGGTGATGGTTGAAGAAGAGTGGGGAGGGGGCCAAGGATGACTTTGGCTTCAGTAACCAGATTGATGGTGGTTTCACTTCCTGGGGAAGGCCAGGCCTGGGCTGGCAGTGGAATGAAGAGTTCTAGCGTGGTATCTAGAGGGCCTAGTGGATATTCTCTTCCTGTGCAGAGATGAGAGATTGTAGAAAAATAAGACACAAGACTAAGAGAGAGTATGAAAGACAGCTGGGTCCAGGGCACAACTCCTACGAATGCGCAGAGTCTGGTAGTGGCCCCAAATGGCTGTGCGCACTGCTATTTATTGTAAACAAGGCAAGGGGGCAGGGTAAGGAGAGTGGGTCATCTCAGGTGATTGATAAGGTCGAGCAAGTCACGTGTTTACAGGACAAGGGGCCCATCCCTTTGTGGTAGCTGAAGCAGAGAGGGAGGACAGCATATGTCAGCGTTTTTTCTATGCACTTATCAGAGAGATCAAAGACTTTAATACTTTCACTATTTCTGCTACTGCTATCTTCTAGGAACTTAAAAGGAGGACCAGGTGTACAGGCAGAACATGTAAAGTGAACAAGGAGTGTGACCACTGAAGCACAGCACCACAGGGAGACGTTTAAGCCTCCAGATGTCTGCAGGCAGGCCTGGCTGATGTCCGACCTCCCACAAGAGGCTGGTGGAGCAGAGTGTTTTCTAACTCCTCCAAAGAAAGGGAGTTTCCCTTTCACGGTCTGCTAAGTAACAGGCCCCTTCCCAGGCACTGGCGTTCCCACAAAACCAAGGTGCCCTCAAGCGGCCCTTATCCGGGCATGACAGAGGCTCACACTCTTGTCTTCTGCTCACTTCTCACAATGTTCTTTCAGCTCCTGACTCTGCACTGGCTGGTTATTCCTCAGTTATAATAGTAAAACAGAGATTAATACTAAAAACTAATGATTATTATCCATATGTGATCATCTCTATATCCTATTTCTAGTATAACTTTTCTTACTACAACTACTTTCTTTATTATATTGGAACAGCTTGTGCCTTCACTCTCTTGCCTCAGCACCTGGGTAACTTTCCGCCCACATCTAGCTGGTCATATGAAGTTTGAGATCTCTATCAGATCTCAAAGTGGAGATGACTGACTACTTGAGATGGATTTAAAGGTTGGAGCAGATCAAGGTGGATGGAGAGAAAAGAGCCCAAAGGCAGAGAAGGATGTGAGGAGAGACCCAGAGTTAATAGCGAAATTGTGTGCAGAGGCTTCTGGGTGCCTGACAGGGCTCACAGAATCCAGGGAGACCTGGTATCAAGGCATCATCTTGGTCCACACAGCAAGTGTGTCTCCCTCACTCAAGGACTAGGCAGCGACTGTACTTTGGCAAGAAGAAGGTTGAGAATGGAGTGGAATGACATGAAATGCCATTCAGAGAACTATCCCTGGGAGATGTGGCCAAACCTCCTTATTGCTTGATTAATTGAATCTGAATAGTGATAGGTACTAAGCCCTCAATAGCTAAATCATAATTCCATAGCCTTCCATTAGCAATAAATCAGAAAATGGTGGGCCAGGTACTTTTCTGAAACCCACATTTGCAGAATCCTGGACTGTCTGAACTGTTCCTTCAGCCCAAGTCTTCCTTAGTGCAGAAGCTGCACTCACAGCCTCCTCCAGCGAGCTCCCACCTCTGATGACACTTTCCTGGGGTTGAGGACTCCCTACCTCCCAGGGCAGATGAATTCCACTCTGGAAACACCTAAGTTCGAGAAAATTCTTCCCATCATCTGACACCTCCTGCTCACTGGCCCTTCTGGAACTCTTTAAAGGCCTCTCCAGCTGCCACATCCCAGCCCCTTGGGTTTGAAGGTGATTCCCACAACCCTATGTGCCCTCTCCAGGCTAAACATCCCCATGGCTCTTGGACTCCTCCTCAGTGACATGTTTCTAGGCCCTTCATTCTAGTTCATCTGGGGCTTTTTCCAAAATTGAACTCAGGCCTCCAAGTGTGGCCTGTCACCCCCAGTCCTTGGAACACTGTGCATCTGTCACTGCAGCCCATTGTGTTCCTGTTGACAGGGATTCGTGGACAATCTAATTTGAGTTTACCAGGACAGGCTTTAATGACAATGTGTCCCTGAAGCATGGTTATTTTCCTATCAATGTCCTTGTGGTGGACTCTTAGTGACCGCTAAAGAGCCTTTTTGCAGTGTGTTGCCTGCGGGGAGCAACAGAGAGTATGTTGAGTCAATGCTCTGAGGTTGGGTCTGAGTCACAGAGCCCTGAGATTATCCAGGAAGACACACTTATTTTCCTTAAGTATCGGTCTTGCTAATTATCCACTGAGATATTTGCGGAGGGAAGAAGGCACAAACCGAATTACAGGCCTATTTGCCAGAGGATGCATTAGTGGCTTAGCTCCTGCTGGAGTGGTGGTGGGAAACAGGAGAGTATTGGCAACTTCAGATAGGACCTGTCCCGGACCCTCCAAACAGGCTGAGCACAGGTGTGCTCTGTGTCTGTGTAAGCTGCACATCCCCATGCCTCCCGCCCACACGCACTGGGTGCACATTAACTTCTGTGCCTAAATGGAATGGCTCTGAGCCCTCTCTCCCCATGCTACTATCAGGAATCTGAGTCTTTTGTAGGGAAGACTCTGAGCGCCCTCCCCCGAACATCTCTGAGAATTCCCAGGAGTGTTCACACATGTCCTTTTCCACTTGCAGCTCTTTACCTGAGACAGAGGCTCAGATGTGTCACTCTTTATGTCCTCTCACTTTCATTTCCAGGGCTTCTGCCTACCATCAGCGACTATGTAGCCAGGGGTTGTGGCAGCAGCTGCCCAGCAAGATGCCATATGTCCAGTGTGATGAGCGCCAGGCCCAAATCCCAAGTGTCACCCCGATGTAGCGTGCATGACACAGCAACCAGGCCCTGGGGTCCTCCCATGTTCCTTGCTGCAGGGTGTCCCTTCATGTGGAGTGGCCTCATGGAGTGGAGCGGACATGGGTGGTAAGGATGCGCTGGTACATAAGCCATAGGATGTGGGGGTGGGGGCGAGGTGGGAGTTGGGAAAAGGTGTCATGTGGGAGAGGCACAGTGCATACTGTGGTTACAGAGGGATATGGGTGGGAAGGAGGTCCCAGCAGAGATTGCTCTGGCCCTTCCCTTCTGGATCTCAGAAGCTCCCCAGGTAATCCTGACATGCAACGTGTCTGCTTCCTGTCTGGGCCCCATACTAAAGGGATTTGTAGGCTATTTCCAAATTGCAAGGAACATAATGCAAAAAGCATATCTGCCTATGGTAAAATGGCTCAGACCACACTCACCTAAAGTTTTTGGGTAATGAAATATTTCAAAACACAGAGCTCATAAAAGAGATAATGACAGGTATCCTTGCAGGTGCAAAGGGTGAGAGGTAGTCCAGCCCCTCACTGTACAGCAAGGCCCAGGGACAGGGTTTCCAGCTGCTCGGTGCTCACTAGACCAGAAGCCAGGCAGGGTGTTGGCTACAAGTGGGGTGCTGGGTGCTTGGTGATCTCTCATGTTTCTACATTCAGGATGTTCCCTGTGGGATAAACCTTCTCCCTGTGGGATCCTTATATGGGGATCGGGGCAGGCACAGACTCCTGTGTCTTCGTCACTCACAGCCCCAGCAGCTGTCCCTATTTCATTCTCCCTGGGTCAACAGCAGGAGCCCTAACCCTTAGCCACAATGGAGTGGGGAAGGGGCAGCCAGGAGACTCTCGGCTGACAGATCACTTGGAATACCCCTATCAATTATGTAGCAGTCCCCACCACTGCCTTTGCAAGTTAGATTTAAAATGAGGTGTGTTTTCTTAATTTTTTTTATTTTAATAGCTTGAGGGGTACAAGTGGTTTTTGGTTACACAGATGAATTGTACAGTAATGAAATCTGAGATTTTAGTGCACCCTTCACCTGAGTAGTGTACATTTTACCCAATGTGTAGGTTTTTTATCCTTCGCCACCCAACACTCCTCCTTCTGAGTCTCCATAGTCCATTGTACCACTCTATATGCCTTTGCATACCCATAGCTTAGCTCCCACCTATAAGTGAGAACATAGGGTATTTGATTTTCCATTCCTGAGTTACTTTACTTGGAATAGTGGCCTCCAGCTCCATCCAAATTGCTGCAAAAGACATTATTTCATTCTTTTTTTATGGCTGAGTAGTACGCCATGGTGTATATATACCACATTTTTTAAATCCACTCATTGGTTGATGGGCACTTAGGTTGGTTCCGTATCTTTGTAATTGTGAATTGTCCTTCTATAAACATACATGTGCAGGTGTCTTTTTGATATAATGATTTATCTTCCTTTGGGTAGATACCCAGTATTGAATTGAATGGTAGATCTACTTTTAGTTCTTTGTGAAATCTCCATACTGTTTTCCATAGGGGCTGTACTACTTTACATTCCAACCAGCAGTGTATAAGTGTTCCCTTTTCACCACATGCCCACCAACATGTATTATTTTTTGACTTTTTCATAATGGCCATTCTTTTTTTTGAGATGAGTTTTGCTCTTGTCACCCAGGCTGGAGTGCAATTGCATGATCTCGGCTCACTGCAACCTCCCCCTCCAGGTTTCAAGTGATTCTCCTGCGTCAGTCTCCTGAGTAACTGGGATTACAGGCACCCACCACCATGCCCAGCTATTTTTTTTTTTTTTTTTGTATTTTTAGTAGAGAGGAGGTTTCACCATGTAGGCCAGGCTAGTCTTGAAGTCTTGACCTCAAGCGATCCACCCATCTCAGCCTCCCAAAATGCTGGGACTACAGGCGTGAGACACTGTGCCCGGCCAATAGTAGCCATTCTTAAGGCTCATATACTGTTGGTGGGAGTATAAATTAGTTCAACCATTGTGGAAAACAGTGTGGTGATTCCTCAAAGACCCAGAAACACAAATATCATTCAACCCAGCAATCCCATTACTGGGTATATACCCAAAGGAATGTAAATTGTTTTATCATAAAAACACATGCACGTGTATATTCACTGCAGGATTATTCACAATAGCAAAGACATGGAATCAACCCAAATGCCCATCATTGGTAGACTGGATAAAGAAAATGTGGTACCATGGAATACTATGGAGCCACAAAAATAAATGAGGTCATGTCCTTTGCAGGAATATGGATGGAGCTGGAGGCCATTATCCTTGGCAAACTAACACAGGAACAGAAAACCAAATACCACATGTTCTCACTTATAAGTGGGAGCTAAATGATGAAGACTCATGGGTAGCACAAAGAGGGGAACAACAGACACTGGGGTCTATCAGAGAGTGAAAAATGGCCATTCTTACAGGAGTAATGTGGTACCTCATTGTGGTTCTATTTGCATTTCCCTGATGATTAGTGATGTTGAGCTTTTTTCATACGTTTGTTGGCCATTTGTATATCTTCCTGTGAGAAATGTCTATTCATGTCTTTTCCCACTTTTTGTAAGATTTTTTTTCTTGCTAATCTGTTTGAGTTCTTTGTAGATTCTAGATATTAGTCTTCGTTTGCTGCATAGTTTGCTAATATTTTCTCCCCTTCTGTGGGTTGTCTGTTTACTCTGATGATTATTTCTTCTGCTGTGCAGAAGCCTTTTAGTTTCATTAGGTCCCATTTATTTATTTTTGTTTTTGTTGCGTTTACTTTTGGGTTCTTAGTTATGAATTATTTGCCTAGGCCAATGTGCAGGATAGTTTTTCCTAGGTTATCTTCTTGAGTTTTTATGGTTTCAGGTCCTAGATTCAGGTCTTTTGATCCATCTTGAGTTGATTTTTTTATAAGGTGAGAGACAGGGATCCAGTTTCATTGTTCTACATATGGCTAACCAGTTTTCCTAGCACAATTTATTAGATGGGGTCTCCTTTCCCCAATTTATGTTTTTGTGTGTTTTGTTGAAGACCAGTTGGTTTTAAGTATTTGGCTTTATTTCTGTGTTTTTTTTTCTGTTCCATTGGTCTATGTGTCTACTTTTATACTGGTACCGTGCTGTTTTGGTAACCATAGCCTTGTAGTATAATTTGAAGTCTGGTAATATGATGCCTCCAGATTTTTCTTTTTGCTTAGGATTGCTTTGGGTATTTGGGCCTTTTTTGGTTCCATGTAAATTTTAGGATTTTTTTTTTCTAATTCTGTGAAAAATGATGTTGGTGTTAGGATAGGAATTTGCACTGAATCTGTAGCTTACTTTCACCGGTGATATAGTTTGGCTGTGTCCCTACCCAAATCTCATCTTGAATTATAGTTCACATAATCCCCACATGTCATGGGAAAGTAATTGAATCATGAGGGCATTTATTCTCATGCTGTTCTCGCGATGGTGAGTGAGTTCTTATGAGATCTGATGGTTGTTTTTGTTTGTTTGTTTGTTTATTGAGATGGAGTTTCACTCTTGTTGCCCAGGCTGGAATGCAATGGTGCGATCTTGGCTCACTGCAACTTTCGCTTCCCAGGTTCAAGCAATTCTCCTACCTCAGCCTGCCAAGTAAATGGGACTACAGGCATGTGCTACCATGCCTGGCTAATTTTGTATTTTTATTAGAGACGGGGTTTCTCCTTGTTGGTCAGGCTGGTCTCAAACTCCCGACCTCAGGTGATCTGCCCACCTCTGCCTCCCGAAGTCCTGGGATTACAGGCTTCAAGAGATCTGATGGTTTTATAAAGGGCTTTTCCCCCACTTCACTCTGCACTTCTCCCTGCTGCTGCCATGTGAAGAAGGATGCATTTGCTTCTCCTTTCACCATGATTGTAAGTTTCCTGAGGCCTCCCCAGCCCTGCAGAGCTGTGAGTCAATTAAACCTCTTTCCTTTATAAATTACCCAGTCTTGAATATTTCTTCATAGCGACCTGAGAATGGACTAATACAGGCAGTATGGTCATTTTCATGATATGGTCATTTTCATGAGCTTGGGATGTGTTTCTAGTTGTTTGTGTCATCTGTGGTTTCTGTCAGCAGTTTTTGTAGTTCTCTTTGTAGGGATCTTTTACATCCTTGGTTAAGTATATTCCTAGGTATTTTATTTTTTGAGCTGTTGTAAAAGGGATTAAGTTCTTGATTTGATTCTCAACTTGGTCATTGTTAGTATAAAGCAGTGCTACTGATTTGTGTACATTGATTTTGTAACCTGAGACTTTACTGAATTTATTTATTAAATCTTGGAATCTTTTGGAGGAGTCTTTAGGGTTTTCTAGGTATATGATCATATAATTGGTGAACAGCTGTAATTTGACCTCCTCTTTTCCAATTTGCCCTTTCTTTCTCTTGCCTGATTGCTCTAGCTAGGACTTCCAGTACTATATTGAATAGAAGTAGTGACAGTGGGCATCTTTGTCTTGTACCAGTTCTCAGAGGGAATGTTTCAACTTTTCCCCATTCAGTATGATGTTGGCCGTGGGTCTGTCATACATGGCTTTTATTATTTTGGGGTAAGTCCCTTCTATGGCTAGTTTCTTGAGGGTTTTTATCATAGAGGATGCTGTATTTTATTGAATGCTTTTTCTGCATCTATTGAAATGATTGTATGATTTTTATTTTTAATTATGTTTATATGATATATCCCATTTTGAAGTGTGTTTTAATTGGCCAGTTTTTAGGGGGGATTTATTTTAGACAAAGCTGAAGATTAAGGGGTCTGCAATGGCCCTGCCTAGGCAACGGATCCAGCAGCATCAATCCCACAACTATAGAGGTATCTACAGGTCATTCTCGATTAATGAGGACATCATCTCTAGCTTCTAGTTTTTGCTTTGGCTGTGACTTGGTCAAAGGAAAATGGAGGATTGTACAAGGTGCAAAGGGGCACAGTTGAGTTAGTGGTTTTGATAAATGGACCAACATGGGCAGGATATAGGACACTGGGGAGGAGAGAAGTGATACTAGGAAAACAGCTTCAGATTATGCTTCTGAAGCTGGGAGGTTAGGGAAGCCTCTACGGTGGAGCCTGTCCTGCCCAGTCAGACTGTTGAGGACTTCAGGTTTCAGACTATACTAGGGATGGCTGGAGCCAAAGTGTGGCAGCTGGAAGATGTGATCTCACTTAAAAGAAATGCAGAATTGGCCAGGCGCAGTGGCTTATGCCTGTAATTCCAGCACTTTGGGAGGCCAAGGCGGGCAGATCACGAGATCAGGAGATCGAGACCATCCTGGCCAACATGGTGAAACCCCGTCTCTACTAAAAATACAGAAAAACTAGCTGGGCATGGTGGCAGGTGCCTGTAGTCCCAGCTACTCAGGAGGCTGAGGCAGGGGAATCACTTGAACCTAAGATGCAGAAGTTGCAATAAGCCGAGATCGTGCCATTGCACTCCAGCCTGGTGAGAGTGAGACTCCATCTAACAAAAAAGAAAAAGAAAAAGAAGAAAGAATAAAAGCCTGCCAGGACAAGGCTTTATTGCAAATGCTTCTCTACTTGTAGAGATCAGACTTGATGAAGAAAGTGCACAGACGAGAAGTGGGGAAGCAGAGCTCAGAGAACCAAATTCTGTCTTAAGCCATCTGCCTTCTCCTGGCTTTGGCTAACGGTATTAAATACCCTCCACCCAGCCCCACCCAACATGCACATGTGAACACACGTGTGTGCAGCTTCTGTCCCTCACAGCTGCAGGGGACAGATTTGAGCTTGCCCCCATGACATGCTTAGACACACATAAAGTCATAGTCACTTCTGCCCCCTCCTCCCTGGGACCCAGGTTCCCAAGGATCAACCAAGATCCCTGTTTCCCAGAGCCTTGCCCTAGTGGCTATCACTCAGTGATGCTTGGGCTGGCTGGAATCACAGCTCTGACCCTGCTCATTCCCCTGGATCCTCTTTGGAATATTCCCTGGGTGGCTGGCTCTGGAAGGAAGCAAAGGAATGCATTTGCCCTGTTGTAAGTCTGGAAATCTAAGTAGCCTGAGTGCCTGGGGGTTAGGCTGTATTCTCTAAGCTGAGTTTCCCAACTCTCCTGGCTAGGACCCCTTATATTAGTCCATTTTCATACGACTATAAAGAACTGCCTGAGACTCTTCCAATTTGTGCTTTCCTTTATGAAAGAAAGAGGCTTAATTGACACACAGTTCCACATGGCTGGGGAGGCCTCAGGAAACTTACAATCATGGCGGAAGGCGAAGGGGAAACAAGGCACTTTCTTTACAAGGTGGCAGGAAGGAGAAATGCGAAGTGAAGGGGGAAGAGCCCTCTATAAAACCATCAGATCTCATGAGCACTCACTATCATGAAAATAGCATGAGGGAAACCACCCCCATGGCTCGCTGATCTGCCTCCACTTTCTAGGGAAAAAGAATTTGCAAATAAGGAAGTTGCAGACAACTCACTGCTAGCACCGTGTGTGAACTGCCTACATTCTATTAAGGAATATAAGCTAGAGGGCGGAGCAAGATGGCCGAATAGGAACAGCTCCAGTCTCCAACTCCCAGCGCGAGCGACACAGAAGACCGGTGATTTCTGCATTTTCAACTGAGGTACTGGGTTCATCTCACTGGGGAGTGCCGGAGGATCGGTGCTGGTCAGCTGCTGCAGCCCGACCAGCAAGAGCTGAAGCAGGGCGAGGCATCGCCTCACCTGGGAAGCGCAAGGGGGAAGGGAATCCCTTTTCCTAGCCAGGGGAACTGAGACACACAACACCTGGAAAATCGGGTAACTCCCACCCCAATATTGCGCTTTAAGCAAACAGGCACACCAGGAGATCATATCCCACACCTGGCCGGGAGGGTCCCACGCCCACGGAGCCTCCCTCATTGCTAGCACAGCAGTCTGTGATCTACCGGCAAGGCAGCAGCCAGGCTGGGGGAGGGGCGCCCGCCATTGCTGAGGCTTAAGTAGGTAAACAAAGCTGCTGGGAAGCTCCAACTGGGTGGAGCTCACAGCAGCTCAAGGAAACCTGCCTGTCTCTGTAGACTCCACCTCTGGGGACAGGGCACAGCTACACAACAACAACAACAACAACAACAACAA
>NC_037682.1:57204327-57294327 GCF_003255815.1 Theropithecus gelada
GGAAGGGGAACATCACACACCGGGGCCTATCATGGGGAGGGGGGAGGGGGGAGGGATTGCATTGGGAGTTATACCTGATGTAAATGACGAGTTGATGGGTGCAGCAGACCAACATGGCACAAGTATACATATGTAACAAACCTGCACGTTATGCACATGTACCCTACAACTTAAAGTATAATAATAATAAATAAATTTAAAAAAAAAAAAAAAAAGGAATATAAGCTAAACACATCCTAAAGCAATTCTCTGTGAACTTGAAAATCATTGAGTAGTTCTATTATTTTTACCTTTACCATATATGGTCAGTTACTTAAATAACACAAGTTCCAGGAGTCCATCACCAATAATAAGTTTCTTTCTGTCAAGCAATGGGGGGAGGAAGTGGTGAGTAATTCCTGCCTCTGAGGTAGCCATGGGATAGCAGTGTTTCCCATTTGAACGCATATGGATGCCTGCCTTAAACGCTAGTTGTTAGAAAGATGTACATTGGAAACCCTATTGCAAGTAAATGTCACTGCAAGTTGTAGGGTTAACCAACAAGCAACTAAATTGATAATGATGAAGCTAAATTAATAGTAGTCTGTAGTTAAAAGGCAAGAGTAACAGTAATTAAAACCACAGTCCCTCAGGATGGCATCTCTTCAAACCTTGCAAGTGTGCATTTCTATGGGAGCATTAGTGCTGCCAGACTCTTTAGGAGGGCTTGGCATCAGAATCTTCTGGAAACACATTAATAAATTTAGTCTGTGATGCAAGATGAAGGAAATGTTATCTATTAAAATTCCTCATAGGAAGGGAACCATACTTCCCTGCCAAATATCCCTTGGTGGGTCCTTGGGCTAGGAGATGAGGCAGCCGCCAGACCAGAATCTGGAGAGAGCTTTGAGGGAGAGGTGGGCTGGCGGAAGGGTGGGTTGGGAAATATGTGTCCACTGCTCTGGGCGAAACAGGGAGAAAGGAACAGCGAGGTAGTTGAAACCCTCTGTCTGCATCGTGACCTGTCTGCATGAACATCATGGTTACAGGTTAAATGTTTGTGTTCCCTCCTCCAAATTATTGTGTTAAAGCTCCAACCCTACCCCAGTCACAGTGTGACTGTGTCTGGAGGTAGGGATTTTATAGAGGTAATTATAGTTAAATGTGGTCACAAGGTTGGGGCCCTGAGCCAATAGTATTAGTGTCCTTATAAAAAGAGACAATGGAGACCCCAAGTATGATCTATCTTTCTCTCTCTCTGTCTCTCTCTCTCTCTTTCTCTGCTAGTGAGAAGGTGGCCATCTGCAAGGTAGGAAGAGAGCCCTCACTAGAAACTGAACCTACAAGGACCTTGATCTTGGACTTTCCAGCCTCCAGAACTGTAAGAAAATAAATTTCTCTCATTTGAGCCACATGGCTTGTGGTATTTTATTATGGCAGCTTGAGCAGATGAAAATAACCTCCTACCTCTACCAACCCCCGCCCCAACCCCCCAGCTCACAGAGTACAAGGGGGTTGGGGGTGGGAGCTAAGGAGGGGCCTGAGCTCTGTGCTCTAATTGGCCCTTGGGTGAGCTCCCATGGACCCTGGGGCAGGTGAGAGGTGGTGGGAGCCCAGAGGCACAGAGAGAAGCATCAGAAAGTCAGCCCTGGCAACTTGGAGACATCAGCCAGAGCTCTGGACTTCCACAGGCTGTGTAACTGGATTTGGAGGCAGCAAGGGCCTCAGCTGAGAGCTGGGAAGGCATATATAATCACTGCATTAATAACTTTGGTGCTTACGTAATTGGGTATCAGTAAGGAGGCCTGAGATGAAGGAAGACAGGGAAGACCAGGAATTGCATGTTGTTGTGGCTAAGACCCCAGGAAGGCACCTGAACACTTGGACTGCTGGTGAGAGGCAGGAGGAACCTCTGGGCTCCCTGCGGCTGCAGCTACAGTCCCCTCTTTGAGAACCACTAGTCAAAGGCGCGGGTTCCAGGGAGGCCTCCAGGAGGCTACCCACTTGTGTTTTTCCAGCTCACTCTCAGCCGTGTTCTTCCAGGAACTTCAGACCCCACAACCTGCAGCCTGGGCCTCAATCACTGGGATGATCCCCCTGTGAAGAGGGTCTGCTTATAGCTGCCACCGTCACGGTGGCAGTGGAGCCAGTGTCACCTGGTGATGCCACTGAGGACCAGTAGAGCCATCTGGGCCCGAGACCACCCTGAGCCCCTGTGTGGAGGGCCCACCTGTCCATTTTCTACTTTTCTGCTGTCATATTCTTCCCAGCCATGCCTGGGCCCAGCCTGGTCCTCATACTAGCACCCCCACCCTCTTCCTCTCAGCTCCTGGGCAACCTGCTATGTCCTGCCCTTGCCTTTAACCCAGGGCTCCTAGTAGGGGTAGAGGTTGACATGTCCTGTCAAAATCATCTGGGCAGCATTCTCTCTGCATGTGGGCTCCACACCCCCAGCAGTGTGACTTTGTAGCCCCCTCATCAAGAGCTGGAGTCTATTCCCCAACCCCTTGAGTCTGGGCTGGCCTTGCGACTTGCTTTGGCCCATGAAATGCTATGGCCTGGAAACATGCAGGTTCTGAGCTTAAGCCTTCAGAGGCCTCGTGTCCTTCTGCTCTCTGTCTTGCTCCCCAACCTTTGCTGTGAGAACAAGCCCAGACCGGCCTCCTGGAGGATGAGAGACCATCTAGCACAGAGCCCAGTCATCCCAGCCAAGGCCCAGACATGGGAGATGGCCCAGCCGAGGTCAGCAGCTCCCCAGATTTGGGTCTGCCCAAGGGGAACAGTGGACTCTGCAACTGCCCAAAGCACTAAATGCACAAACCCTCCCTGCGGCATGGGATCTTTTCCCAAGCTGACCGTTAGGGTCTTGATGAGCCCTGCGTGGCTACCTTCATGACAGCCCTCACCTTCCAAGCAGGGCTTCTCAGAGAGGCCAGTCAGTGGGAGGGTCCCAGAGCTCCCAGAAGAGGCCGCCATGCCCTCAGCCTTACAAGCCAGAGCAAGACATGAACTCAATCTGCAGAAAGACATGCTCTTGGCCCTTGGATGCTGTCTTAAGGGCTGCGGTGGGCAACCCCACAGATTGAGGCACTCAGGGAGGCAGTATGCCTGTCCCAGTCAGCCTTGGGAAGAAGATTTGGCTGTGAACACAGGACTGGCCGCCCTTCACCAGCCTACATGTGGGATGCATGAAGAGCAGGCCTCAAATCCAAAGTCTAAGTGCCAAAGGTTCACTGTCCCCACATTTCTCTCATGAGTGTCTGCCTTTCCACTAGTTTCTGACTGGGAAGCTGAGGTTGTGAGAGTTTTCCTGAAAGACTGGGGTGTCTGGTGTTCATGTTAGACCCCAGGTGGGGTGAGGCTTTCAAGTATGAGGAGTTTCCCTATCCCCTCTCCCACCCACCCCTTCTCCAGGCCTGAGCCAGCCAGGTAGAAACATGGGATCTTGGTCTAAGGACCCCGTGGGTTGCTCGAAGACCCTGCTTTGCAGAGCGAGACCTTACAAGGCCTTACAAGGACCCGATTGGCATTCACAGAACTTGACCTGAGCCTTGCAGCAACATCAAGCTCATGGCTTATAGAGCAGTCTGCTCTGGAATAGTGTGATTCCAGCTACTAGAAAAGACGTCTTGGCCAGGCACGGTGGCGCACACCTGTAATCCCAGCACTTTGGGAGGCTGAGTTGGGAGGATCTCTTGACCCTAGGAGTTAGGATCAGCCTGAGCAACAAAGTGAGCCCCATCTCTACAAAAAATCAAAATATTAGCTTAGTGTGGGTCACACACCTGTAGTTCCAGCATCTTGGCAGGCTGAGGTAGGAGGATTGCTTGAGCCCGAGAGGTCGAGGCTACAATGAGCTATGATTGCACCACTGCACTCCAGCCTGGGCAAGAGAGTGAGACCCAGTCTCAAAAAAAAAAAAAAAAAAAAAGGAAAAAGAAAGAGAAGGACGGAGGCAGGGAAAGAGGGAGGGAGGGAAAGAGGAAGGAAGGGAGGGAGGGAAGAACGAAGGGAGGGAGGGAGGGAAGAACGAAGGGAGGGAGAGAGGGAGGGAGGAAGGAAGGAAGAGAGGGAAATAAATGGAAGGAAGAAAGGGGAAAGAAAAAGAAGAAAGAGGAAGAGAGAGAAGGAAGGAGGGAGGGAAGGAAGGAAGGGAAGGAAGGGAAAGGAAAGGAAAGAAGGAAAGAGAGAAAGAGAAAAAGAAAGAAAGAGAAAGAAAGAAAGAAAGAAAAGAAAGAAAGAGGAAAGGAAGGAAGGAAAAGAAAAGGAAAGGAAAGAAGAAAAGGAAAGAAAAGAAAGGAAAGAAGGAAGGAAGGAAGGACAGAAGGAAGGAAGGAAGGACGGAAGGAAGGAAGGAAGGAAAGACAGAAAGAGAAAGTCCTCTTGCTCATCTGAACCTTTCCTCCCATGCTTTCTCCCTGTATCGGTTTCCTGAGGCTGTGTAACAAATTACCACAAATTCTGTGGCTTAAAACAACAGAAATGCATTTCCTAAATGCCTTTTCTAAACTTCATATACATGAAAAAGAATGTATTATGTACTCTTGTATCTGAGTTCTTCTGCTTAACAGTTTTAACTGAATTTTTATTCAGATATTTGTATATTCTCATGCTATTGAAACGTAGGTTTTTGAGATTCATCCATGTAATAGTAACTCATTTCTTTTGGCCAGAAGTCCAAATCAAGGTATTTGCAGAGCCATGCTTTCTCTGAAGCTTCTTGGGCAGAATCCGTCCTTGCCTTGCCAAGCTCCTGGTGGTTCCTGGCATTCCTTGGCTCATGGCAGCATCCCTCCAGTCTCTGTCTCCTTCACACAGCCTTCCTTGCTGTCTCTCTGGGTGGCCCCTCCTCTCCTCTTCCTCTAAGGACACCAATCATTGGATTTGGGGCACACCCTAAATCTAGGATGATTTCATCTTGCAATCCTTAACTAGTTACGTCTTGCAAAGAGCGTTTTTACCAAACAAGGTCATTTTCTGAGGCTCCAAATGGACATGAATTTGGGGGAGGGCACTCTTTAGCCCACTACACTCTTTCATGGTTCCTCCTCTGCCCCAGGCCCCCACAGAGCACTTGTGCTTCCTCAGCCCCCAACAGCCCTCCAGGATCAGACATTGGCCATGCTCCCCAGCTTTGTTCCAGGGCAAACAGCCCCGCTCCTTCCACGGCTCTCTCCAGCCCTAGTCTCACTTCATGATCTTCAAACTCATCACTATCCTATTCATTCCTCTCTGGACCACCAGTTTGTCAAAGTCCCTCTTAAAACATGGCTCTTGACATGGAGCCCAGAAACCAAACTCCCAGCCACTTCTCGTGTTGGGCGCAGTCCTCCTGACAAGAGAGCCTAGACTGGCACTGACTTGGGTGACTGAGGGCATGACACTCTTGCCTGGGGCCTCTCCAGCCCCCTGTTTCTCACAGGAGCTACCTTGTCTCCTCCAGCTGCAACTTCAGCAGTTGACTTTTTGACCCTAAATTCAGGATGTTGCATTTGCCCCACTGAGGTCCCCTTAGCTGTGCAGAGGGCATCCACAGCAACCTAGGTCCTGGGGCCTTGCTGAGGCTCAGCCTTTCAGGAATTCCCAAGCAGTGAGAGTTCAGAATTCTACAAATAAAGAAACTGGGGTCAGCAGGAAGAGAGACCAGGCCTGCTAAGCTCTGGCATCAGAGCTTTCCTTCCCCACTCAGGCCGGCTGCACCCTCACAGTGGCTGCAGAGGCGGAGGAGGAGAGGAGGAGGTGGGAGAACTGAGGCCAGGTGCTGCCCCGCCCTCCCTTCCTAGGCCCCGCTCCTGCCTCTTGAGCCTTCTTTCTCTCTCAATTTATGTAAATGTCATATTATAAATACAGTTTAGTAACCTGCAGTGTTGCCAAAACAGTGCATAATGGATATGTCCTCATGGCAGTGAACCGAGATGTGTATCGCGGCCCTTCCATGGCTGCCCAGTAGCTGTCTCTGTCCCCTAACAGGCATTCCATACAGACGGACACAGATGCTGATGGCTTCTGCGATGGTAACAGCTCTGTGATGGGGCTACCTCAGCACACTGCGTGTTTGTGCGATCAGCTCCTTTCTATAGATTCCCAGATGTGGATTTGAAGGTGAAAGGGCATGTATATTTCATGTCTTAATCTGACCACCCAATGTCTTAGGGTGGTTGGGGCCCTCCCCGGGGGAATGTGGTAAGTTATTTTGGATCCTGAGATTAAAGGGAAGCTGCTTTGAAGCAGGGAAACAAGGCTGACCAGACTGGGGCTCCTTGAGGGCAGGGGCCAGGCTCCCATCCAAGGGGAGGCAAGAACCTGCCACTCAGGCAGGGCTTCAGAACTGGAGGGGTTAATTAGAGATGGATCCAGAAATCTATAAACACCCGAAAATGACTGACATGTGCTAATTTCTTCCTTAGTATTCACAATGGCTTTCTGTTAATTAAGAAGAGACAGAGCCCAGGGGAGAGGTGACGGGCCAGTAATTCTGGCACTGGTGGGCTGGGCAGGCTGCCCATCCTGGGCCTGCTGATGATGAGGGGGCAGCCAGGGCACAGTTTGACCTTGAGGACACAGGCCAAGGACAGCCTGGCCCTCAGGGAGCCTCCTTGGGCAAGAGGTAACATTGTGCATGGGACAGGCAGCAGCTTTCAGGTTTCTTGTTTTTTAAGCTCAGTGACTGCTGGCTCTTGAGGAAACTGGGGACACAGGAGGCCTGGGTGGGGGATTGGGGTCTCCCCTTTCCCAGGGAGTCTTTTCCATAGCCATGCAGGGACAGGGCGGACAGGCTCCTTCCCCCACAGCTGATGGAGGAAGTGAGACTGCACTGAGGTTTCCGAAGTGGGTCCACTTCTTTGGGTGTGGTGGGTAGGGAGGACCTTGTCCTCTGCTGCTTGGCTGCAGGGGTAGGATGAGAGGATGGAGACCACCGTCAGTTATATCCCTCAGTCCCCCTTCATCACATGCTCACTGCCCTTTCCTACCACTCCACCACCCCACAGAAGCTAGGGCTGAGCCAGAGCTCTGGCCCAAGTCACTCTGGACAGATGGGAACATCTGGAGACAGCCTGCTTGTGTGTGTGTGTGTGTGTGTGTGTGTGTGTGTGTGATGTTGAGTGTGTCCACTGTCTTGTCTGCATGTTCATTGTGCATATCATTGTGTGTATGAGAATGTGTGAGTGTGAGTGTGTGTTCAAGCTTCATGTGCCTTTGGGAAAGCTACCAAACTCTCTATAACTCATTTTCCTCATCTGCAAACTAGGAATGGTGATAATGCCCACTTCACAGGGTTGCTGTGAAGATTATATGAGTGTGTGTCACACACTTAGAACAATCCTTATGTTTGAAAAGCATCGTTAGCCTAGAACCCCTTTCCCTCCTCTACCACTTCATTTATTTGGTGAATTCTTACTCATTCTTCAAGACCCAGCTGAAGTTCAGGCAGCATCAGGTCCATGTCACAGTGCAGGAAGATCTACCCTTAGAGTTCTGGGCTCAGGGGCAGAAGCTCTCAGTCCCTAAAGAAGCAGAGAGGAGCCTCTGGTCCCCATACCTCATAGTCAGAACATGAATGTACAATGATGTGGACACATCAGCATGGGCTTGTACACATCTGTACAATGATGCATGTATATACACAATGTACACCCACACACTCACAATCTGCATGGATACAGGAGGTACAAATATTTTGTGTCCTCAGCATTTGCAGACATAGGACTCACACACGTAACCTTGGCATGCACAGTGCGCATAGATGGAAGCCCTCCATTGTCTACAAACATGATGTAGAAGCAGAACTTATATACACACATTTTGTACACATTTAGTACTTTGTTCACACATACATACAAAACATATACTTTGTACACATAAACTCTTACATAAACTCTTTATATATGCACAATGCAGACAGACACAGAATGCATACCTGTGTACATGCATGGCATGGATGTATTCTTTATACTCAGGGCAACACAAGAATAACGAATACATATGCACACACATGTGTGCTCACACACACTGCACAGTCCCAAATGCAAGGCCTCAGACTCTCACAGTCCACACAAACCAGCCTGTAGCTGCCATCCCTGGGGAAAACTCACCCTGAGCCAGTAACCTCCCTTTAACCTTCAGCGCTGAAGGCTGCATTGGACCCACAGATGGGGAATTAATTGGTGTCATTAACATGAGGCAATGATAATGACTTCTCATCGATCCCTGTGGCAGATGTATGGCCACCCCGAGGTGGAACTGGGAGCTCAGGATTGGGGTCTGGGCCTCTCTTGCGGAGCTTTGATCTTTGGTGGCCACACTGGATGCCCATTCCTGTAAACAGACCGTGGTCAGGCCCCACCTTGCAGGATTCCTCGTAGAGCACAGAGGGGAAATGGAACCCAGGGGAGATATGCCACTTCCCAAGGTCACCTGGCCTGCTAGAGGCTGGGGCCACCTGGGCACTCAGGACTCAGCCCCTCATATGTGAGCCTCCCCCAACCCCCTCTGTGCTCTCCCACCCCTTCTGTAGAAGTCACTCTTGTCCCTCCTTTCCACCCAGGCTCTAACCATCTCCTGTAGGGCTGGCCCTGTTCACAGTCTCTGTCCTGTGTCCTGGGGCCTTCAGTGGGACTGAGACCATGAAGTGGAAGGGCTTGGCTGTAGGAAGGAGAGGGCCTGGGCTGCAAAGAGGATGAAGGTGCAGAGGCTGGCCTGGGACAGACCAACAGACCAGCAAACTCCTGCTCCTCCAAGAGGCTGCCTTTTCCAGGAAGCCTCCCCTGATGGGCCTACTCCAGGCCTAGCTGGATCCCCTTCTGATGCTTCAGCAGCTTCTTCTCCATCCAGCCCTTATCCCATGGGATTGCAGTGGTCTGCTTCCCCCTTTCCTTCCCCACTGTGCCACGAGAAAGTCTTCCTGTATGGACTTTATCTAATGAGCTCTGCAGCTCCTTCAGGCTTACCCCAGAACAGGCAAGTAGTAGGTGCCTAATGGATGTTGAATAAATGGAAATAGACTGAGACAGACAGATAGGCAGACAGACAGGTGGAAAGGCTGAGACCAGAGCTGGAAGGACAAATGGAGAGGGGTGCTGGAGCCCAAGTTCCAGGACTCTGTGGGGTGGAAGGTGGGTGCATGGGCCTTGGGGGCTTGGCCAGGTGCCCAGTAATGGCAGAGAGTTTGTGTTCTCTGGGGCCCCCTAGAGGCTTCGGGTTCCCTTCCTGGGTTGGAGCCAGGCTAATTCCTCCTACCTGTCCTCTCAGGACAGAAGCGTGGGGAAGGTAGCTGAAGGCCCTGCAGCTGGGAGCTGGGCTGGAAAGTGGCAGTGGGTAAGTGGAGGTGGAGGGGTGGTAACGGTAAATGGGATCCAAGGAATAGGATTCAGACTCTGTGGGTTCAGACATGGGCGGAGGCTGAACTCATTCCCAGCAGCCCCCTGGAAGCCCAACCTGGGTCAGGCCCCTGGGGACACCCCCGGACTGGCTGGCTGCACTGAATTTGTTACTGTCACTGCATTTCCAGGGTTTATAATGAGCTGCTAATGAGCTGTCAGCTAATTATGAGAATTAAATGGGGTAGCGGGGCTGAGTTGAGTTTTGCTGAAAGCTTCTGGGGTGTCCGGGGGGAGGGAAGGTCCCCATCAGCTTCCTGGCCCCCTCATGAAGGTGAGAGTGAAGGAATTTGCTCTTGGAGAGAAAGAGGGAGAACTCCAGCAGCCCCAGAATAAGGCAACTCCGGCCCCACAGCTGGGGAGCACCTGCACCAGAAGGCAGGGCAGTCGGGTCTGCGGAGGGCAGCTGAGCGGCCCCAGAGGTTTGACTCTCTGTGTGACCTCAGGCACGTCCCCCTGGGTCTAGAGTCTTTCCTTCTATCTGTAAAATGGGTCTGGAGGAGGAGAAGGGACTAACCAGCTGTTGCCTGCTGGCCCTTCCTCGCATCTCAGCCCAATCACGACACTGTGACTCCTCCTTCTTCACAGATGTGGCTCAGAGGCCCCCGGCTTTGTGAACTTAGGAATTTGCTTGGGGGTCACATGAAATAATTGGTGAACCCAAGTGGAGAATCTTTAACCAATAGAAATGAGTGCATATGTTGACAGGTGCAAGAACATTCATAGCAGCTATTTTCATAACAGAGCAAAACTGGAACAACCCCAATGTCCATCAACAGAAGAAGGGATAAATAAGTTATGACATATTCAAACAATGAAGTAGTACATAGCAATGACAAAGAACAAACTACGTACATAGACAGTCTTCATTTTATGTGATTCCATTTTATGTGCATATTCCGATATGCACAGATTCCAGTTACCATGGTTTAATTAAGCAATTTCAGTCTCTCAACAAGGTGGTTCAAATTTCAGCCACCATTTTACTGGCATATTTTAAACTGTGAATAGTGGCCTAAGGGGTAAACTTCCCTGCTGGCTCTTCAGTTTGCAAGTTGCTCCATCAATAGCAGATACATATCATGATCGATGACCAATCACATCCCTCTTTCTAAGGCTGTTGGTGATTGGACAACGGCCAATGGGATCTCTAATTGAAAGAAGGAATTAGTTAACAAAGAAGAAATTGCAACAAAGAAATGAAAATGATAATGCGAGAAGTAAAATTCGACTCAAATGTAAATAGAGTTGTAGAAGAAATAGCTGACTGGGAATGCCCACCGACGCTGCCACCGTTTGGCTCCAGATGTGCAGCAGAGGAACTTAGCAAAGACGAACGTATTGACATAAACGAGGAACAAGGTTGTGATGAAGTGGATGAACATGCCCCGGAGAAAGTGATGCTCACAAAAACACTTCACACCAAAGGAACTTCCAGAGATATTTCACAACATTGAAAACACAAAGGAGGAAATGTTGGTAGGAGATCCAAACTCAGAACACAGTCTGACAATTGGCCAACACATAGAAAAGATGCTTGCCTGTATTGTAAGTGACACGACCAGCACTGTTCAATCTGCTCTTCATAAGCTTTTACAAAGAAGTAAAATACTTTAATTCTTAATTTTCTGATGTCTAAAATTGCATCAGAATTAAAACGAATTAAAACTAATACTAAATGAGTATTAGTTTTACTATTGTTTTTATTTCCCAACTATATTTATAACTTAACAGTAAGAGTTTTTAATGTTTTGACAAAACTTCTAAAGGTCACAGAACAATCATACTTTTCCCCCACTGATTAGGATCTCCCTGTGCGATTTCAACTCACACGGTCGTTTGTGTGTCCCTCACGCACCGCTGTGCAGAGCGAGAGCTGCCGGTACATGCAGTTGCACAGATGACTCTCACAGAGTTGATGCTGAGAAGAAGCCAGATGCAAAAAACAAGTACATACTTTATGATTCCAGTCACATGAAGTTCAAAGGCAGGCAAAACTAATCTATGGGAGTAGAAGCCAGAAGAGTGGTTACCTGGGGTAGGTGGGGGTACTAACTGGGTCATGAGGAAGTCCACTGGGATGTGGGATATATTCCGGAACTTAATTTGGGTGGTTTCAGGCATGTATAAATTTATTTTAGAAATCATCCAGCTGTATACTGAAAATGTGTGTACTTTATGTAAAATATTCTTAAATAATTTTTTAAGTGGAGAAATCCTGTGAATGTCTTGGGGTTTTGTGCAGCTCCATCTTCGAGAATTTGACAGTATTCCACGTGGCTGGCCTTTTTTACCTTCTTCACTCTCTTCCCTCACCCACCGCCAGTAATCCGGCCCTCCTGGTTGCCCTTCCCTCTCTCTGGCTACTCCTCAGCCCCATGCCTGACTTCTCAGCGCTGCTCTTCACTTTCTCCCCACATTGGTCATCACCTGCTGCACTGGTCCTGCCCAAGGGGCACCTCCTCCACCCTGAAGCCCAGGCTCACCCAGAACCCTCCCCGGGCTCACTCCTTTCAGGTGTGCAGCGGGTGACCCTGTCACCCTTGTCTCCTCAGTCTCTCTCAGGAAGGAAGGAAAGAAGGAAAGGAGGGAGGAAGGAAATGAGGGAGGAAGGAAATGAGGGAGGAAGGAAGTGAGGAAGGAAGGAAGGGGGGGGAGGGAGGAAGAGAGGGAGGGAGGGAGAGAGGTAAAAAGAGAGGGAGGGAGGGAGGAAGTAAGGAGGGATGGTAAATGGATGGGAAAATAAAGGAGAAGGAAGGTCAGTCTGGCCGCTGCTGGGGAAGGGGCAGCTTCAGGGAGAGACCGTGCAGGGCAGGAGCTGCTTAGGGAGGATTTGGGCCTGATCCCAGCTGTAGAGAAGCAACACCCCATTAATGCCTCCCCGGCCACTGACGCGTCTCCCTAATGGAGTCTGGAACTCCACACTATTAGCCACAAATGGCATTTTGAAATGGCTTTTTTTTTTTTTTTTTGGGCGAACCCCAAAGACATTGCTAAGATTTACATTTTCAAATATATGCTGACCTTTTTTTCCTCTTTCTTTGAGTTCATTTGTCATCAGTGTATAATTGAATCAATATATTTCCCGATCAGCCCCAAGATTGAATAAGGTCATGGGGAGCCGTGTGTGGGCATTAGACATCATTATTTCACTCCGAATGAGCGGCCATGGCACGGAGCATTCCGGGCGCCAAATGAAATTCTATTAGATTCTATTACACTTTTACAATTATAGAGACGTTCCAATATTACAAGGGGAAATGAAGTCATAATAAAAAAGCCCAGAGGTGTATTACAGAGAAATGGGCACACTATTTTTCTAGTTAAAAACTTGATGGAAGGAGCTTGACTGGCTTTCGGTTGCCGAGATGTGACCTTGTTCTCAAAGTCCCTCAGTTGTTGGGCCCCGGCCCTTCCTTCCCAAGCCTCTGCTGCTCAGAGAACAGTCAGAGCCAGAATTTGGAAGCCAGCTTACCCTCTCTAATCAAACTGAGTCCAGCTCCTAGGCCCCATGGAGGCACAGACTTGTTCCAAACTGATGTCATGTCCGGGGCGATGAGGCAGCCGAGATACTGAACCATCATGGGGAGGTGTCTGACCCTGTGAGAAAGAAGCAGAGTGGCCAAGCAGGCATGTGAGAGGGTGGCCATGGGCCTGCATGAGCACAGGCGCCTGCCTGCTGGCATACGAGGCAGGGATTCCAGCAGTGGTGGCATGGGTGCCCACTCCGTGCTGTGGAACACCTGCTCCATGCCACTGTGCTGCAGTGGGCCAGGGATCCTGCCATCGTGTCCTGACCCTTGCAGAGGCGTTCCATCAGCTCCACGCACAGATAAGACAGGGCCCAAGAGGGGCAGCTGGCAGGGCTTCCTGAAGTAGCAGAGGAGACAAGCTAGGCCTTGAGGGATTGGGAAAGCCTGGATATAGGGATAAGAGAAGAAGAGCCCCAGAGCTCGGAGGAGAGGAGAAACCAGTGCAACGAAAGGTCCAGAGGTTGGGGTGAGCCTAGCGCATTGAGAGTCAGGGATTGGTGGGGGTGGTGGAGAGGGCAAATGCTGGAGAGCGAGTAGGTGGGTGGGGGCTGGGGTGAAGGGTGGGGCCTCAGACTCTTGGGAGACCTGAGGGCAGGCAGGGGTCTGGTCAGGTGCAGGTTGGTGGCTGCCCAGGAAAGGCTCGCTGTGGGATGAGGTGCACGCTGGACAACCACCCAAGGGAGGCAGGACAGGGGGCCAGGAGGGGGGCTAAGACCCAGGTCTCTGGCACCTGGGTGGTTGTCCAGGACCATCTTGGGAAGAAGACAGTGACAGAGCCTCTTGGGAACAGGCATAGAGCCCTCCCCTTCCCTCTGGCCCTGCCCAGGTACAGGGATAGATGGTGGATAGATGAATGAACTTCAGGCTTTCCAGGAACACTATTAGATGGGATAATGGTTCACTAATCTTTCGCTCCCCTCTCTCTTGAGGTATACATTTTCCCACCCATAGATGTTGGACCTGGCCATGTGTGGTAGGCAGAATTGTAAAGGTGACCCCCCAAGATTCCTGATCCCTAGTTATCAGTGCAGCACTAATTTAGGTACTGCTGTGGAGGGATTTTGCAGATGTAATTAAAGTCCTAAGTCAGTTGACCTTATGATACAGAGATTATCTACGTGGATCTAAACCAATCCAGTGAGCCCCTTAAAAGGCAGAGCATGTTCCCTGGTTAGCAACACAAAAGGAAGCCGAAGAGTCAAAGCACAAAAAGGATTTTTTGCACTATTGCTGGTTTGATGAGGGAGGGGCCACATGACAAGGAATGCAGGCGGCCTCCAGAAGCTGGGAGCAATGCTGGCTGCCAGTCAGCAAGGAAACGGAGACATCAGTACTCCGAGGGCATGGAAAAATCCTGCACCTGCAATAGCAGGAATGAACCTGGAAGAGGAGCCCCAGCTCTAGATGAGAATGCAACGGCTGACACCTTGATTTCTGCCTAGGCAGAGAGCCCATCACATCATGCTGGGCTTCTGACCTACAGACTGTGGACTCATAAATGGGCATTGTTTTAAGCCACCAATTTCATGGTAATTTGTAAAACAGCAATAAAACACTAATTATGCCTTGACTTGTATTGGACAATGGACAATGCAAGTGACAATGTGGACCTGGGGCTAGGCCTTGTGGGTTTCTGCTCAGCCTCTCATGATCCTTTGATGATTAGAGATTAGGAAGTGCAGGCCCAGGAGCTGTGCCTTCTGCTGGGCCAGAGGAACCGGCCTGAACCTAACAAGACCCTACAGCCATCCCTTGCTGACCTGCATCCTAAAGTGGAGTCACGGAGCCAACCTGCAGACCTGGTAACAGGCAAATCAATGTTGCTCTAAACTGTGGAGTTGTCGGGTGTCATGCCACCATCATGTCACAGCAATAGTTGAATTTACAGATACCTTCGTCTTAGCAGCAGCCAGGAACAGGCTAGGACAAAGAGGCACGGGCTGCTTTGAGGTCCTGGAGCTGTCATCTTGTGCAGGGGTGAGCCCTGGAGGCCAAGGCTTGTGCTGAACCAGCCTGATCCACAGCACTGGAACATCAGCTAACTGTCCTTACCACCACCCTGGGTGTCTGCATGCCCTTTCTGTTGGGGTCACCTCTGGAAGTCACTGTGCCCCACTAGGAAGTCTCCTTTCCTCTAAGAAAGCTGGAGCCCCGTGGCCTTTCCCTTGCTGCTAAGAGGGATGCTTGCCTTTTTCCAGGCAAGTTCTGCTAGACCACCCCTGTGCCAGCTGCACAGGAAAGTGTCAGGCCCTTGCCCCCAAACTCGGGGGACACAGGCCACATCCCCTCAAGAACCTCTCTCTCTCTGATTGCTGGGCAGTGCTGATGTCTCTCCAGAAAAATCCTCACTTGTCTCACCCACCACCTGGAGGCAAGTAACTGAGGAGGCGCACGGGCCCATGTGGGTGTCCACTCAGCAAGCCTTGCCGGGACCACCCAGCATCATGCTGTTAAGACATGGGGTCTGGGCTTCTGTTTTCCCCAGCATTGGACCTCAGTTTAGACCAGCACCTCTCCCTGCCCTTTTACAATTTACTTTGAAATAACCTCAACTTTACAGAAAAGTAGCAAGTCCAGTACACATAACTTTTTTCCCTGAGCCATTTGAAAACATAGGGTGATGACATGGGGCCCATCAAGAAAACACTTCCGCATGCATTTCCCTCAACCTTCTTTAACACAGCCAAATCAGCAAATTAGCGCTGACATATAACTAGCAGTCCGTCTTCTGCCCCACTCAAGATGCACCAAGCATCCCAACAATGTCCGTTAGAGCAAAAGGACCCAGATTTTGGGGTCATGCATCTCACTCAGTTGTCATGTTCCTCAGTCTCCCTCAATCTGGGATAGTGCCTGGTCTTTCCTGACCTTATTGCCTTTGTGATGACAGGCCGGTATTGGGCAGGCTGTCCCTCAATCTGGGTTTGTCTAACGTTTCTCAAGGTTCAATGCAGGCTGTGCGTGTTGGACAGGCCCGTTACCATGGGCTCGTCCCCGCGCTTCTTGTCAGGAGGCGCAGGGTTTTGACTGTCCCATTGCTGATGCTCACTTTGATCACATGAGGAAGGTGGTATCTGCCAGCCTTCTCTCCACGGTAAAATTATTCTTTTTCCCTTTGTAATTAATAACTATGTGGGAAGGTATTACGAGACTGTGTAAATATCCCATTCCTCATTAAATTTTCAATTTATTCATTTATGTCGGTATGGATTCATGGTTTCCTATTTCTTTCAATGGGTTATGAACTGCTACTATCATTATTTATTTTGATGTTCAGATTGCCCCAGATTTGGCCAGTGGGAGCGCCTTCAGGCTGGTTTGTCGCAGCACCCGCCCCCTCTCACTGTCCTAGCTGTTCCTGGTCATTCCTCCAGTGGAACAGTACCTGGATGACCTCAATAACCATCTCTTCACCCTCCAGGTGCCCTGTAGCAGCGCCTTGAAGACTACTTTCTCAGGCTGGCATCCTGAGCGCTTATTTCCCATCCTGACAGTTAGACTTTGGCTGGGGGGCAGATCTCAACCCCTGCCCTTGGCTGGCACAGATCTGGGCTGAGTACACAGGCACAAGGCACACCCACTCACCAATGCACTGGAGACAGGACTGAGCTGTTGGCTCAAAGGGAGTCTATGCAGCTTCCTCAGGTGTGTGCAGGGTGGGGTCCCAGCTCATTTCCAGAGCTCAGACATGCCCCCACCCCAAGCTGGGACTCCCCCAGTCCTCTAATCCTGACGTCTTCCAGTGTGGTCTTCCCTGTTGTCCCAGGAGAGGGCAGGGCTCAGCCTGGCTCTGCGGCCACTTGTGGGTAGCCGGTGATTTGCAGGGGAAGTGCAGGAGAAGGCCCAGTGGCAGCTGTGTCATAATAGAAGACATGTGGGCAGAGTCTGGAGAACCAAGAGAGGGCTGCTTTGAGCCCAAGCTAGGAAAAGAGGCTGAGTGACACCAGGAGCCTGTATGGGGAGGCGGGGCCATCCAGGCAAGCCCCTGTTAAACCAAACTTCAGAGTGGATAGTGGCCAAGCTGAGCTGAGTACCTGCAATTTTCTAGCTTTTCTAGCTTCAGTTCTCATACCTCTTCAGACATTTCCTAATGTGGGGCTCTGGTGACACACTGGGCGTCAGCTCATCTGAGCTGGTGGCCCCATGTAGAGCTCCCCCACCCTCCAGCTTTCAGGAGCAGTTTGCATGGCTCAAAGGTGACCCTCGGGTGCACCTGAATGCTGCAATTCCTGCGGGATTCCTGGAGGCAGATTGTGGGCCTCCTCTTCTTCCCCAGCCTTCTCCTAGTGGGGAGGGGTCTCAGGGCAGGAGGACCTTTGGGGAGTTCAGGGACTTCCCTGCAGCAGGCCCCTGCCCCTCCCGCGGTTCCGATCCCAGGTTCTGGCTGTGCAGAGGCCCAGAGCTCAAGGCTAATTGTGAATTAGGAGCCCAATTATGCCCGGCACAATTGGCTCCGCGCTGCCTCCTCTTCCCGACAGACATGTATATTAATAGTTGGCACTTATTGAACCAAATATGAATATTCATCTTCATTTATATTTCAAGGCCTTTCCTCCTGGAGGCCCGCGGGGCTGCGACCAGCTCCAGCCCCATCACGGAGCTGACAGCTCGCACTCCTGGGCCCTGACTCCTGGCTCCGCGGGCCGCCGGGCGGGCTCCCAGCTGTCCACAAACATTCATTAGGGGGGCCGGACCCAGCGAGCTGCGGAGAATGGGTAATCGCGCCGCGCGCTGCTAATTAGGGAGCTGATGGGGCATTGAGGGCGAGAGGACGAATTCTTTAAACAGAGGACGGGAAACTTGAAGAGCTGTAATTACTTGGAGCAGAGTTCATTTCAGAACTTGGGAGCCAATGAGTCTGATGGCAGCCCTGCTGGGAGGAGGGAGGAGGGCAGGCCGGGAAGGAGGGAGAAAACTGGGGCCTCGGCACCCGGGACCTCAGGCTGCACAACTGCGGGGCGATGCCTCCACCTTCATTTAATGCAATCCAGCTGTGTGGGCCCCGCCCCACTTCAGGGACAGCTTCCTCTAGCTCAGGGCAGACTTGGGGTCAGGTTCCTGTCTCTCTTGCACAGTTAGCTCCAGAGTGCTACCCTGGCATTGCGGGTCCTGCGGGGTGCTCCCAGCTCCACCAAGGGCCTTGGACCTCCATAGACAGTCACCACTGCCCAGAGCCATGAGTCGTGGTCCAGCCATCTGACAGCTGGTGTCCCTGTTTCCCAAAGCCAGCAGAGATGAGGGTCACTGGGCTCCTCAGATGCCCCGGCTGGAACTGGCAGGAATTGTTATGGACAGAAGGAAAGTTTAGAGGCTCTCCAGAGCCTGCTGGGCATGTCCTTGATACTGTTGATCCTTTATAGGAACTGCTTCCTCCTGGGTGCCCTCTGCCCCCCTCAGCCCTAAGGTCCCTCCTCACCCCCACCACTGGTCTCCTTTAAATCTCCCTGTCTGACATCTCACCCACCTCTCCCAGGAAAACCTCACCACTGTCAGCAGGAAAGGATAACAATGGTGAGCCATCGGTCCTCCCTCCCAGGACAGGGTCCCCTGTCAGCCAGTCACTTTGGAGGAGTTTGAGGCCCCCACTCCTCCTTCTCCCGCTCCACAGCCTCTTTCCTTACGGCCCAGTGCCACCAGGCCTCACAGGATTGCTGTGGGCAGGAAGAGCTCCAGGCTCACAGTCAAAGGTGGACATGGATGCCCCTGGGTAGATTTCCCTGTCTCTGTTCCCACTGGGGTGAGCTTCATGCCTGTAACTAATGGGCAGATTCTTGCACACCTCCAATAAGTCCCACCCAATTTTCAGCAGCTGTTAGATCTGAATCCATGCTCTGAAAGGATATACTTCCTCAGTTAGCAAGGTGTAATCCTCTGCCCCCAGCTCCCCACCCCTGCCACCCCTGTTATGGGGTAGAATGGCCTTTGGTTTCTTTCCTGTCAGCCTTTACTCTGTTACTCAAGGAGAAGCTCCTGACTCAAACTCCATTTGTTAGGTCTGCAGTCCCCCTGCAGAACAGACTTATCAGCACTCCTTCTCCATGTGGCTGCTGTTTGTTGCATGCCAACTGGTGATGATGATGGTGATGGTGACAGCAACAAAAGCTACCATTTATGAAGCGCTTCTGACATGCCAGACACTGGTCTAAGGGCCTCGTGTACTCACTCGTTCAACCCTCGCAGTAACCCTCAGTGGATAGTATTAGTATTTATTATCCCCATTTTACATATGAGGAAGTGGAAGTTCAGAAAAGCTTCGTGGCCTGTTGGTAAGTGGCAGAGCAAGATTTGAAAGCCAGTCCACCTGGCCCCAGAGGCTGTGCTGCTGGCCTCAATCCCTGACTGCACCTGAAAGGGCGGGCCTGGGGCTGCTGCTCAGGCTGGACAAGGAGAGGAAGGAACGCCCTGTTTTTGTAGATGGAGAGGACAGGGTCAGAGGACAGCCAAGTCATTCCTCTAGGTCCCACCCAGTTGGGCACCAGCCGTGCGACCCAGCGGGAAATCTGGGCAGCATCTCCTTACTTTGGCCTGGAGCCGTCCAGTACCGTAGCCACTAACCCCATGTGGCTATTGAAATAAACAAAATGACAGATTTGATTCTTCAGTCACACCAGCCACATATCCATGCGCAACAGTCATGTATGCCGTGTTAACCTCTGCGGTTATCAGTCACTCCATACTCAGTGCATGTGGCCTGCCCAGCTTGGGGTAGAACTTTGAGAATCCCAAAACCTTTGAGAATCTTCTCCCTGGCACCCTCCAGGTCTGAGAGTACTAACTCTCCCTGAGACCCTCCAGGTCTCAGAGTACTAACTGCCCGGTGAGGGCAGCGTGGGAAGGGTCTCTGTGGAAAAGTTGGTGGGAAAAGCCCCATCCTCAGACCTGCCTCTGCAGCCCTTGTTCAAGCCTCAGAAGCCGCAATTAGCAGGCAGCAGCCGCTGCTTGAACCCACCGTTCCCCTCCTCTCGGAGGCTGGAGGCCGGGCAGCTCCAGCAGCTTTGCTCTTTTTTTCTGCAAGAAGAGATCAGAAACAGAAGCATTCAGGCTGCGCCTGGCTGGCTCCTCTCTCGGCATGAAGTCTGTGCCCAGCCCTGCCAGGCTGGGCTTCCAATTACTGAAGCTCGGCTTCAGCCACGGAGGGGCCGGCGCCCAGCCAGCAACCCACCTGGCCCCCTCCTCTAATCAAAGCCTAATTGATGTGGGCTTGCTGCAAGTCTTGCAGCACTCCTCTTGCTTCCCCAGCCCCAGCTGCTGCTCCTCAGGGAGCTCAGCCCTTTGTCCCTGCAAGTTTGAAACCATCTGAACAGAAGGTGGTAGCTCTGTGTTCAAGCATTCTGCACTTTCTTCATGCCCTTAGGTGGAAGTGTACCTGGATGGTTTCTGGGCAGGTTTCTGGGAAAGGATGTTCAAGTCACCTCCCCAGTTGCTTCCTAGACCTGTGCTTGAGTTGGGTGGGGCTGAGCATGATGTGGGGTGTCTGAGGGGTGCATGTGTGTGTGAGGTTTTGCAGACATGTACTCTGGAGTGTTGCTCTGCTAAGGAATTAGGCTTCTAGCTCTGAGTATGAGCACCTGCCTTCAACCTAGGACACCTGGATGCCCTTAGGACTGTACCTTAGGATAGGGTATTTTATCTGGGGAAACAGGATGAGGAGGAATGAGGAATGAGGAAGGGAGATGAGGGTGAGAGCAGAGGTGGGGCAGGGCTGGGAGGATTCTGGGAGGCAGTTCTGGCCGGGCCTGGCAGGGGTTTCTCCTAACTGATGTCACCTCGTCCCTGGAGCTGTTCCATGTGAAGAAAGGGCAAGGAGGGGAGGAGGAGACATGGTGACACAGTGTTCTCATCTTGGCGGCTCACCTTGCAGTTTGCAAATCCTTCCTCTCGGTTTATCTCCACGGCTCTATGAAGCAAGTAGGGCAGGACAATCATGCCCAGTCTGCAGAAGGGGAAAGTGATTTGATGAATGTCACACAGGGCCAGAGGTGGCACTGAAACCTGACCCTTGTCCCCAGGCTCTAACCACCCGGCTGTGGCCCATGGCTGCCAGTAGAAATTCCAGACCTTCATCCCACCCGGGGAGTGCCACTGCTAGAGTGGTGACATTTGCTTCCAAATGGCCTGGATTTGGGGCTGGGGCTGTTTTATTTGCAGTTTTAGGAAGAATGGCACAGATGAGAGACTTTGAGTTCGCTCAAAACAACCTTGAAAATGACAGAAGAATTCTATCCAGGCTGCAAGGGTAAAAAGGCACCCCACACTCCCCCAGGCCTCCTCCGAGGAAGACCCCCTCTATTTGAGACAGCCGAAAAACAATAGGGATGGGAGAATTTTGGACATGGACTGGTTGTAACTTAAGGTGAGGAAATAGGAGGGGGTGGTGGCAAATTTTTGGCTTAAATGTGTAGGTGGCCATGGAGTCCATTAATAATGTCCTGTTCTAACTGATTTCAGAGGATTTGGGGGCTGCGGCTGCTCTAGTAGGTATCAGTGGAACTAGAAACGGAGCTGTGTGGATGGGCTGCTGACTGTCCCCCAAGGGAGGCAGCTATGCCCTTGTGAGACAGATCAGAAAGTCAAGGGAGACAAAACCGGGTGACTAGAGAAGGACATGCTTCTCTCCCCCTTCCTGTGCCAGAGCGTCCTTCAAAGGAGGGCTTTCCCAAGCTGCTTAGTCAGAACCCAAGTTATTGACTGGGTGTGATCACAGCCTTAGCCAGCACCAACTCAGGTTCGTGGCTTCTTGCTGACCCGGGCAGGGTGTGAGCCCTGGGTCCTGAGGTTATCGCTCTTCTGCTCCTCTCCTCTCATCCCTTCTGGTTCCATGGCCTGAGAGGAGATATGGGCTCAGAACCTCTCGTGGGGTTTCTCTCTGTCCTCTAGGCCCACCTTGATGTGCTGATGCCACAGGTAGACCTGGGGAGTGAAAGGCCCCACTGAGGACCTCAGGCCGCTGGTGCATGTTCCTGTCAGCTAGCAGCACTCGGGGCCCAGGCCGCGGGCATTCACACAGCACAGAGCCTGGGCTCTGTGAGCCTGCTCATGAGCCTGGGCTCTGATTTCTGTTCTACTGTTGCTCCCCCCGGAACCCCACTGGAAGAGTGGTGGCATGGGGGGCGGGATGCAGGCATTCCTGGGTCCCTGGCAGAAATAACCTCTAACAGCACCGAAACCTCACCCTTAACCTAGAATGGTTATTAACATATTGATTAATATTTAAAAACTCATTACACCTTGATGATGGCTTCCTTAATCAGCTTTTGTATTAATTGCAGCCACCCAGGAGCCATAACCATACTTACGTGGCAAAATGGAGTCGTTCTACTTAATTACTGAGGCGGTTTTATAGGCAGTCCTCAAAGCCCACAAACAATCAGAGATTTGATGTGATGTCTTCTTTTTAGATTTTCTTTTACATTGGATGCTATGATGGTTGGAAGTTTTTTCTTATATTGGACTAAAATGTTCTGATTGGCACCCCTGCTGCCCTCTCCATTATACCACCGTGGAACACCTGGTCTCCCCAGATGCTGGCCTCTAGGAGAGCCTGTCTTGAGGCCGTGGACCTTGGGGGGTGAGGAGGCTCTAACACCCACTGTGCCCCTTGGGGCTGCCACCCCCAGACAATACCGCAGGCCTGGGAAACCCTCTCCTTCTTCTCTTGGCAGGTTCTGCCTCTGAGTTCAGGGCTGAAACCCTAGAGCTCTGTCTATGGTAGTATCAGTCTTCAAGGTGTGCTGCCTTCAATCTTTTCAGTTACCTGGGGGGTCATCCTACTAGGCTCTGGCCACAGCATCCCTCCTCCCTGGTGCCTACTGGCTTATTTCTAAACCCCTTTTCCTCCAAATCACTGCCCAGCTTTAAAATGGGTCAAACAACCACCACTCGCCAGCTTTGCCCACTGCCCAGGGGATGCTTTGACGGCAACTCATGCTCATTTGTTGGGACAGTTGCAGTGGGGAAGGTGATGGGACAGAGGCCACGTCAGACCCTGCTGGTATTTCTCTTGCTGGAATGGGAAGATCTCAGTCCTCCATCCCTGAGTGCCTCTGAGGATTTTAGGGTTTCTGTCATTTTCCAGCAGGGCTGAAGGCACAGCCCCTGGGCAGGGAGCCCTCATGGTATGTGCCTCACCTTCCTCCTTCAGCTCCAAGGGGATGGAGGAGCTCGTGGTGGTATCCAGGTCTCAGATGAGCCAGGAGCGCTGAGGCCGAGGCGAAATGGACCGGGCATGGCATCTGTCTTTTAGGACAGCAGCAGAAATTATAAGCACTGAAGCGTGTGCCTGTCCGCCTCCGGACGATGCTCCCACATCCAGCATCCCTGCTGGGGCCTGCCTGCCCCGAGAAAGCCTGCCAGAGCAGGGAACAGAGTCAAATGGTGTCGAGAGATGGAATCAGCCTCTTGTGCTTTAGAAATTGTGGTGAAGTGACAGGCAGGGAAATTGGTGACTCCCTCCTGTGGTGCTGATAACACCGGAGCTCATCCATCACCCATGCAGGGACGGCCAGAACCATGCAGAGCCCCAGCTGCTCTAAGGGGTCTCCTGTGGCCCTCACGGCGGGGTGGGCAGAGGCTGATGGCCACTGGGTCCTGATGAAGCCATAGCCCTGGACATGTGTATGCCACAGTAAGTGTAGACTGGGGTCAGGACCCAGCTCACAGGGTGGGGAGACATTAAAAATAGAGGTAGGGGCAGGTAAGGTTTATGGTTTGGTTTGAGGCCAGTCAGAGTGAGTTTTTGGGTAAGGCCAGATTCAGGTCACGGGTCAAATGAGGCTTCCAGCTGGATTTAGGAGAGGCATCAGGACTAGTGAATAGAATTGGCGTTTGGTTTCAGGGGGAAGGTGTTTTGTTGGAGGTTATGGGTGTGTCAGAGTGCTGGGGCTCTTCATTTAAGGGGTAGTTAGTTGTCCTATCTGGGGACCCCAGGAAAGGAGGACAGGACCAGGCAAGCCATCCCCAGGGTCAGCTCCCACTCAGGGAACACCTGGGGTTTCCTCCCCTTTTTTCCAGCCTGGAGTTCTGAGCTTTCTTATCCCTGTTGTTGTTCCAGGGCCCTCTTCTATCCCAACTGTTTTCTGCAGCAAGGGATGCTGGGGGCTGGTGACTCTGCGGAAGGGCTTGGAACTGAAGGTCCCAGTCACTTCTCTGGCTGCAACGTGGACAGCACGTGCCATTTCTAAAGGACAGTAATTCTTTAGCTCCCCTTGTCTCTTCCCCTCCCTGCTCACAGGCATATACCAGCCCATACCTGCCACTTAGCTGCAAACCCTGTCCCTCATTCTGGTGCAGGTTCCTCTGTGATGGGCCTGGCCACTCTTGTCCTTTCTTTCCCCTTCCTGACCCCCATGTCCTGCCTATCCCTCTCTCCCTGAAGGCCAGAGCCATTCTCAGAGCCTTCTAGTGCAAGATGAGGGTGGCTGGCACCAGGAGAGTGGCATGGGGGAGACCAAAGTCCCTGCGCGGGAAGGTGAGATGTGAGCTGTCACCCCCTGAGCTTCGCTGTTGTGTGCCCCAGAGGGTGTGTGTAGGTGTGAGGTGGGTGGGGCAGGGGCATCCGATGCTTCTCAGCTGGCTCAGCCCAGCCCGTTTCCAGCCTCATGCGTTGGCTGGGGTCTGCCTCTCCACCTCGGGTGCACTTTGAGCTCTTTCTGTGTTGCTCTCCCCACAGTTTCTCCATAAAGGCTCTTGCTCTGCCCTTGCACTAACTGCCTGGCCTCCTGCTCTGGGAATCTGGGCCCTGCTGCTGCCCTGCATCCTGGCATGGGGGTAGAAGGCACAGGCTGCAGAGTCCCACAGTCCTGGATCCAAATCCTCTGCCACCACAGAGCCACCGATGGCCCTCAGAAGTGAGTCACATGACTGTTCTAAGCTTCAGTTTCCTTATCCGTAAAGTGGGGATACTCATGTGTCCCATCGAGCAACACCACTTTGAGGATTAAGTGAGATGAGGCATATGAAGTGCAATGCACACAACAGGCTCTCAAGAAACAGCTGATCCTCTTGGCCTAACCTGTGCATGATCGCAGCTCTGTGGGGCCTTGGTTGTCTCAGGGCAGGGCCATCAGAAACAGATCCTGAGATGAGGATGCACATGATTTATGAAGGAGGGTTTCCCAGGAGAAATCTGTAAGGAGTGGGTGAAGGACAGAGAAGGGGAAAAAGTCAAGCTGGTGTGGGGTGGGAGGAGTGTGGTGGAGGGAGGACTCCAGACAGTTTCAGTCCCCTTGAGGGTAGTGTCAGTCTCATCCTGCATGGGGAGCTCTGGGACATGATCATGCTTCCTAATTGTCCCGACTGGGGGCAAGGGAGCTGGGCTTTCACACTCCAGCCCTTGGTCATTGGCCAAGGCCACCCCAGGGATGTCAACTCCATACAACTGGCTCAGCAGTTCCAGAGAAGTCATCCAGAGAATTGCATGTGAGGTGGTCAGAGGCACATGCACCTCAAAGGTGGGGAGGAGCTCACAGAAATGGTAAAGGGGACATGAGGGGACTGGGGCAGAGGACTCCCAGAACCCCTGTGATGATTCTGAGCATGGGCCCTGCATGTGAGGCCTGGGACGACTGAGAGGCAGCCATCCCAAGATGAAGCAGTAACTAAGTAACTCTATACTGGGCAGGCCTGCGTACTGGGATAAAAAGCTTCAGGGCACAAAGGGTTCTTCAGGAAGGGAAAAAATGGAAAATAACAATAATCATGGGAGATAACACTTGCATGGCACTTATATGATATCAGACACTGCTTCAAGGACTTTATTTAATTTAATACAACAGTCCTAAGAGAGGCTATTACTGCCCCCAGTTTACAGGTGAAGAAATGGAGTCTCGGCAAAGTCAACCAACATGTCCAAGGTCCCACAGCTAGAAGTGGAAATGACCCATGGGATCAGCCAGAGAACAGAGAGAGCTGGCAGTGGGAGGCAGCTCTGGAGAGCTCCTCTGCAGAGAAAGGGTGCTCCACAGCTGGGTGGGGAGCCAGCCTGGACTGAGGCTCCATCAGTGGAAGCTCTAGATGCTGGATTAGGTGACTCACTCAAGGTCACACACCTGGTACAATCCAAACCAAAGTTGAAGAAATGATATTTTAAAAATAAAGTCACGTGGGTTTTTTTTCCAGTTTCTTAAGTGCTCTCCCACCCTTTTCACTCAGCCAGAGGCACCACTGTTTCGGGGATGCTCGGGGTTATTGAAGCAGGAAGGCAAAGAGAGGCAGACTCAATGTGCAGACTCCCAAAACAGGGCTGTGTCCACAGTGGAACAGACACGTCAAGAATCAGGCTTAGTGGAGACAGAGAAGGTTTTGTAAGTTCCTAAAGCTCCTTTTATACAACTGAATCAAGCCTGGTGGACTTAGAGATTTACTCTAAGCTCCAGCGTAAGGAGAATGGAGGATGATATGGTTTGGCTGTATCCCCACCCAAATCTCATCTTGAATTGTAGTTCCCATAATCCCCATGTATCATGGGAGGTATCTGGTGGGAGGTGATAAAATCATGGGGATGGTTACCCTCATGCTGCTGTCCTCCTGATAGTGAGTGAGTTCTCACAGATCTGATGGTTTTATAAGGGACTTCCCCTTTTGCTTGGCTCTCATTCTTCTCTCTTCTGCCACCTTGTGAAGAAGGACGTGTTTGCTTCCCCTTCCGCCATGATTGTAAGTTTCCTGAGGTGTCCGCAGCCCTGTAGAACTGTGAGTCAATTAAACTTCTTTCCTTTATAAATTACCCAGTCTCAGGTATGTCTTTATTAGCAGCATGAGAATGGACTAATACAGAGGATACAACACAGGGGAAGTTCCCCCTGCCAGGAAGAGGAAGTGGAGGGATCTGAGCCACTAAAATGGCAGCAGGAAAAGAGGTGAGGGGTCAGCTGTTGCAGTCCTGGTTGCTCCCTGGTGTTCAAGCACAGGGGAAATAGAGTCAGTCACCCAGATGGGTTTGAGGCCTTCCCAGTGGGAGGCATTGTCTCTTCTCCTCTCAGGGACTAGACTGGGAACAAGACCAGCTCCTTAGCAAAGCTCTGAGATCTACAGGTGCTAGGCAGGATGCACCATCTAGGCAGTGGTTTAGAAATGGCAGGGGAAGGTGGGTGAGCCAAGGGGCAGCCTTGCAAGGCCTCCACCCACTCTGCCACAGTGGAGATAAAGCATTTTAATGTTTCTAGGCCCTTGAAGGGGTCCTGGAGAGAGAAGAGTGAGGGTGGATTCAGATAGGTCTGGGATCAGGTCAGGTATTAGAGGCTTGTGCTGTTTGTCAAGTATTGCAGTTTCACTCCCCTTCCTGGCTCGGGGCAAGACTGAGCTTCTGGCTCCATGGTGGGGCCACATGACTAGTTCTAGCCAGTGTGTTGTGATAAGAAATGGCTTGTGCCATGTCCAAGACGGAACATTGAACCGCTGATGTGAAACCCTCCATAGCACTCCTTTCTCTCGGCTGTAGTCACCAGCAATGCCCCAGATAGTGACTGCTTCATCAGCCCGGATCCTAGAGTGTTGATAGGGAACAGAGCCCACCACTGACTTGTGATGACATGTAACACGAGCAAGAAATAAACATTTGTTGCCTGTCACTGAGATTTGGGGAGCGTTTATTATCAATCACAGCATCACCTAGTTTATACATGGCTGATGCGGACTTCATGACCAGAGGTCAGCATAGGGTTTCAAGGACTCAGCACCTAAGTGCGCACCAGGGGCTGGTCCAGCCACGCTGTCTGAGACCAGTGAAACCCAAAGGGCAGCAGTAGGCCGGATGCCCTTCCCTTTGCCACCATGGGCAGTGTGAGCTCCCCGCTGCATTCAGCTGCCATTTTAGGAAGAAGGAAGTCGAATGAAGATATATTGAAAGGGGAGAGAAACAGTCCTGATAGAGAGTTTGAAATTTGGAAGACTGAGTGTTTATGCAAAAGATGTTGAGTTAACCTGAAAGAGAGTGTTTTAAGCTGGAAAGACTGAGCTATCTTTAACTGGTAAGTTAAAGTATTTCCCCTACTCCCTTCCCAGTCGTCCGTGGGAATATGAGCTCAAGAGCAAGATGAAATGAATTATAGAAAATAAAGGTCTATGAATTTGCACATCTTAATGTATAAAATTTTACAATTTCGTGCCTGCCAAACTCAATTCTGTCTGACTCCAGAGCTGGGGCCTACCTGTACCTTACCGTCTCCAGCTAGCTCATGTTCCCCAAAATGCTGCCCACGTGGAGGAAGGGGCTATCAGGGGCCACGTGCCTGGCTTGAGTTATGGCAGCAAGATGAGAGTAGGGTTCGGGGTGGGGAGACACGAGGAGGCCGTCTCATGTAGCTGGTAAGTGCTTTGTCTTAGAAATAAAGAGACCAAGGCAAGATGAGGCCATCGCCAGGATCACAGAGCCAGCCAGTGTCGTGCAGGAGCCTCAGGTGGAAGCAGGGCCTTTCCTCACAGATATCCTGCCCACCTTTCTCTTGGGCTCTATCTCAGAGCACCATGCCACCATCTGCCACCGGCGCCCATGCCAGAAACCTGGGACACCCTGACTCTTCCTCTTACCACCCTTACATTCAGCCCCCAAGCCCTCTGGCCTTGCCCATGTGCTGGGCCCTCCAGGCTCCCCCAGCTCCCACCCTGCCCTGTGCTCTGGGAGGCTGACCACAGGGACTGCCTTCACACCATTATTGCTGCTCTCCTCCCACCTCTCCCTCCCTGCAGGGTCACCTTGCGCTCACGGTGCCCGTAACTAAAGGGCAACACCTCCTGTGTGGCACGACCTGGCTCCTCTCCCCAGATTCCAGTGGCTTCTCCCCTGCCACACACAACTCCCTTTTGGCCCCACAGTGGTAATGACTCCCCACTGTTCCTAGCTCCAGGGCACACCACTACTCTTGATAGTTCTTCTCAAGCCTGGTCACACCTGCGAGAATAGTCCATTGATAAAACTCTTCTCATGGCACTCGGTTTGAGGGTGCCATCTGTTTTCTGCGAGGATGTGGCTGATAGAACCTCCCTTGAAGGATTTCTGTAAGGACTAGAGATGACACACATAAAGCACAAAGACCAACCACCTAGTGCACAGTCGCCACTCAGTACGTGGATGCTGTCATTGTTTCCTCCTAAATCTGGCTTGAAGCAACATTTCTCCCCATCCGCACTGCTGCTTCCTTGAGAGAGGTCTCTGCCATCTTTCTCTCATTCATTTTCATTGTCCTCCTTGGTCTCTGCCTCCAGCCTCACCCCTGTCTTCTTTGGTCAGAATGATCCCACTGAAGCCCATGGCTCACCATGCTATTCCCCTGTGGGGAACCCTTCAGCATGTTGATGGAGTCCGAGCTCCTCAGCCTGGCCCTCAAGGCTCTCCCTGACTCTGCCCGTCCCACACACAGGTAAAGAGCCTTGCTCGACCACTCCCAGGGAGGAGCCACGTTCCCCTACTCCCTGGCCTGCTGGCACACCCAAACCTCAAGCTCTGAATGGGTCTTCCTGCCTGTCTCCCTTATTACACCGTTACCTCTGAGAAGATCCATGTGCTGTCTTTCAGCATTTTCCCCAGCATCCTGCCTAGGCCTTGGCCCACAGCAAGTGCTTAATACGTATTTGTGGAAGGAAGGAAGGGAGATGAGGGTTTAATGGCATTTTCCCTGTAGCAGGCCTTAGGTACATTATCTTCTGTTTGCCTAAGAGAGCCTGGCCTTTAATAGTGCTAATATAGACACAGTGGTTTTACGACTAATATTAGCCAGGACTTTCTAAGTGATGTTAAGATTAGAAGTCTGGGGTTGTCAATAGTTGGACTGTGAAGCCTAGCAGGACAGTAGATTTTAACTCGGACTCTGCGGGGCCTCTCAGGTGAAGCTCTGGAGATGCTTAGAGCCTTGGGGATCCAGCTTCACTCTTCTCTGGGGCCAAGCATGGGGGGAAGGTGGGAGTGGGGATGTGGAGAGATTTGGAAGGGGAAGAACCGTCCTGGGGTAAGTCACTGGATCAGCTTTTCTGCTGGGGACGTTGAGCTGATTTGGGAACTGTCAGGTCCAACCTTGGGGTCTTTGCAAGGCAGGGGAGAGGCAGCTCCAGAGGCACATGGGAAGTGCCCTGAGAAGGCCAGGTGCTGGGAGGGAGGCAATGAGGCTGGAGATGGTGCTTGGCAGGGTCTGCCCTGCACAGGATGCTAAGTGAGGAAGCACAGCCCTGGGCTCCAGGAGTGGAGTCTCCCCACCTCCAGGGTCATCAGCCAACCATGGGATTTGAGGCCATTTCAGGCAAAGGGGTGTGCAGTAATATAGACATAGGCCCAAGTACTCCTCTCCACACCCTAGAAGGAAACATAGCCTCTAACTGACACCTAAACCTATGGATATAAAATAATGGTCATTTTATACCCATTGCAGGAATAAAATAACCCTGGAGCCAGGCTGTCTGCGTTTGAATATCAGCTCCACTCCTTACTAGCTGTGTGACCTTCAGCACATTACTTAACCTTTCTGTGCTTGGTCCTCTAAACTAAACAAGGATGATATAGTAACTACCTCATACAATTGTAAGGATGAAAGGAGTTCATGGTAAAGCTCTTGGACTAATATTGGCACCTAGTATGTGCTATAGAAGTGTTTGCTGTTATTTTTATTTTTATTTTTTTGGAGACAGGCTCATGCTTTGTCACCCAGGTTGGAGTACGGTGGTGTAATCATAGCTCACTGCAGCCTCAAATTCCTGGGCTAAAGCGATCCTCCTGGCTCAGCCTCCTGAGTAGCTAGAACTACAAGTGTGCACCATGCCCAGCTAACTGGGGTGTGTGCGTGTGTGTGTGTGTGTGTGTGTGTGTTTTGTTTGTTTTAGAAATGGGGTTCTCCCTCTGTTGCCCAGGCTGGTCTTGAACTCCTGACCTCACTCGATTCTCTCACCTTGGCCTCCCAGAGTGTTGGTATTCTAGGCGGCAGTCACTGAGTCCAGCCCCTATTATTTTTATATTATTTCCTGGGAGCTCAACAGAGCAAGAAAAAGGACCAGAGCAGACTGCATGGAAGAAGGAGCCATGGACTGGGGCTCTGACGGACTCACATGAGTTCCTGTGGAGGACTAGAAGGGCGGTCAAAGCTAAGTTGATGATTAGATTCCCTTGAGGGGAACGGGAGCTATGTGAGGTGAAGGAGACAAGGGAGGCTGGCAGGGGGCGAGGGGCAGGGAGCTGAGGCCAGGCTGAGGGGCTGTGGCACTGCCCTCAGGGGCTAAGGAGCCACCAGAGGCTGATACTAGGGTCAAGGCATGGTGAGAACGGTGTTCTGGAACAATCAGTCTGGGGCAGTGGAGAGGAGTGGAGATTGGAGAGGGGGTGCTGGGGAAGGGGAGCCGGAGAGGCCAGCTATGAGACTCGCCTAAGCCTTGGCGGGAGCCCAGGAGTGAGGCGTGAATGCATCTCTGCAGCTGCCATAGGGAGAGAGCCTTGCGGGTGCCCAGTCCCCACCCTCTCCCTGCTCTTTCTCCCTTTTCTGGGGCATGCCCCAGGGCTCAGCCACTCTCACCTGCTCTGGTCCTAGACGTTCCTTCCCCTCCCTTCCAGGTTGCAGCTTGAGAAACCATCTGTTTCCACAACTTTCGCTTTCTTCGCTGTCCTCAACAAGACCCAGGGCTCAGTCCACTCGGAGGAGTTTTGAGCAGGCAGCTGCAGGAATCACAGCATAGGAAGAAACTGGTCCCAGAGCCCTGGCAGGTGAGGAGCCTGGCTGCCCAGGTAACTGAAGGAAACCCCACCGGGCCCCAGCTTCCACTTCCTTCAGAGGGTGGAGCTCCCTCTCACTCCTCCCAGTAGAGAGGGCCCAGACCTCTGTCCAACAGGAGGAGGACACCCAGCCAGGACAGTAGGAGCCTTTTTGGCCCCAGGAGGGCATTTCCGAGGGCCCCCCTGGGGTGAGCTCCACCCACGTCTCTGGGCTTCAGCTCAGCCCTGAAGTGCGCGCGAGTGCATCACTCTTTATGGGGGGAGGCAGTCTAGAAGGGGGGCTGAGTGTGGGGATCTGGGGCCAGGCCACCAGGCCACTGATCCTGGTGCCACCACTTCCTAGCACTGTGATGCTGAGCAGCATACTCAGCATCTCTAGGCCTCAGTTTTCCCATCTGTAAAATGGGGATAACAATCATAGCCTTATGGTTCACTTCATGAGGCTATGATTGGGTCAGTCTCTGCAAAGTTGTGGACACACAGAAACCCCTATATAAGTATGAGCTATCTTTTTCTTCTTTTGAGACAGAGTCTTGCTCTTTCATGAGGCTGGAGTGAAGTGGCACGATCTCAGCTCACTGCAACCTCCACCCCCGGGGTTCAAGTGATTCTCCCGCCTCAGCCTCTTGAGTAGCTGGGATTATAGGCGCCCTCCACCACGCCCAGCTAATTTTTGTGTTTTTAGTAGAGACAGGGTTTCGCCATGTTGGCCAGGCTGGTCTTGAACTCCTGACCTCAGGTAATTCATCCCCCTTGGCCTCCCAAAGTGCTGGGATTACAGGTGTGAGCCACCGCGCCCGGCCAGTATGAGCTACTTTTACTGTCATCTCTTTCTGCTCTGTGGACATATGAGGGCCTGATGATAGGTGGAGAATGAACCTCCAGGAGAGAAAATTCCAGGTAGGTGGGAATTTTGCCTACCTGGGTGTGGGAGGGGAAAGGGAGGAGAAAGCAAAGAGGGAGAAGAAAGGATGAATCAGGGAGGCTCCTCTCGCCTCTCCAGACAGGACAGGAAGCCCCTTCGCAGCAACCCAGGAGAGAGTGGTTTGGCCTCCACTTACACCCTTCCAGGTACCTGATCCCCAGATCAGGTTTTGTGATTTGTTGTTACACCTGGAAGCTAGCAAGTGCTTCCTTGTGTGACCCACATGGGTCTCAGACCTTAGTGAAACACCTGAACCTTCCTCTGGAAGTTCAAGTCTCTGCAGACTTTCCTTGCCCGAGTGTGTGGGGGATTTCCAGCAGTCCTGTATGTGGTTTGGTGCTTACAGGGACAGCTGACTGAGCCACAGTCCTGCCAGGCTTTCACTGCCACGGCCACCACCACAGTCACCTCAGAACTCATCATGCCAGGAATTTGCTGCTGTCCCCACTGCCAGTCATATGACAAGGGAAACCCTCCCCCACCATCTTTGGCCCCCCCTCACAAAGCGAGGGGTGCTCCTCTCCAGTTAGAGGACCCATAGTTGGGTGACAGGTTTCAAGGTATATGTGTTGTGACTCAGTCTGTGATGGCTTCCTGCCCCAGGGCACAGCACACACTGCTCCCACAGTGGCCAGAGGGGCGCTGCCCCCTTCCCGCTCATTGGCCATGACCCACGCTGCCAACGGGGCTCTGTCCCAAATGACTTTGCCCTCTGGGCCCTCAGGAGAGTGCTTCCATCTCTGTCAGGGCCCTGGAGCCCTACAGGAAATGATTGTATGTGGTTTAAGTTCAAGTCCTTCTCCCAGCAGACTTCTTAAGTCTCACGTAAATCAGTGGATACAAATGCCTGCCTGGGGATGAGCCTCAGTACCCCCACCAAAAGCATCAGAGCCAGCTCATGCCCCCGCCTCCCTGCCTCATCACACTTTCCCTGACACACACCTTTATCACTCCTTTGATCTGGCAGTGGCCATGCTCCTTTTGCTCTTTGGTCTGGCACAAGGAGAGCCAGGTCTTAATAATAACTATAATAATATTTATCAATTACAGTATGCCAGGCCTATTCTATCCATTAGAAGAAGGGTACTTACTAGCTGTGTGACCTTGGGCAAGTCACTGAACCTCTCTGTGTCTTATTTTCCTCATCAGTTAAGCAAGGAAATAATACCTACCTCATAAGCATGTCATGCAGATTAAATGAATGAGTGGATGTAAAGTGTTTAGAATCGTGGTTGATATATAGCAAGTGTGGGGCACCAGCCCCGAGGCATGAAAATAAAGAAAAGTCTTGAGTTCCTTCAAGGGGACCTGGCTAGCATTAAGTCAATGAGCAGCCTGCTAAGCAAGAAGTTGATGGTGGCTTAAAACAGTCACCAAGGAAGACAGAAGCACAAACTGATGGTTCCTCTAGAAGCTAAAGATGACATCTTAACATACGTCTCTGAGTTGTTTTCCAGAAACCCAGACCCTGACTAAATGAGAAAGGCCAACTGCTGGCACATAGACCTCACATAAGGAGGAACTGAGGGCTGAACTCTGAGCACCATTCTTTGTTTTGAAGTTCTTCCTGAAGGTCCTGGAGGAAGTCACACCCACAGGCCAGAGCTCAACATTCCTTTCTCCTGACCCCCAAATTTTTAGCTGCTTAGCCAATCACAAATCAGAATATCTTTGAATCCACCTACCCTTCCTCCCCACTTTCAAGGTGTCCAGCCTTTTCAGGTCAAACCAATGAATCGCCTCTGTGGACTGACTGATGACTTTGCCTGTAAAGTCATATACCTGCCTCCCCACCTTTAAAAGCTCTTTTCTGTGAGCCATCAGGTCTTAAGCATGAACTGCCCCATTCTCCTTGCTTGGCATCCTGCAATGAACGCCTCACTTTCTCACGCTGCAAATCCTGATGTCAGTGTTTGGCTTTGCTGTGCCTGGCAGGTGGGCCTACGTTTGGTTTGATAACAAGCGCTCAAGAAATGGTCATGGTCACAACAACTTAGCAATTTACAGTCTATTTACAGTCAAGAAATGGTCATGGTCACAACAACTTAGCAATTTACAGTCTATTTATCATTCCATTTTCTAGCAAGGAAACAGTCTCTGAGAGGTGGTGTGTCTTTTGAAAGGCACTCAGTTGGTTAAAGGAAGGGGAGGGGTTACATTTGGGTCTGACTTCAGGACATGGTCTCCTAACCCCCAGCTTCTAAACTGCTTCCCCATAGTCCTCCCAGGGCATGGACTCCTTGGCTCCAGTATTCTCTGGGGCAGGCTAAATGCCCCCAGTTTTTCCAGCTGCTGCCTTAGGCTTGTTTCTAGGTAGGAGTAAAACTTTGAGGGCATATTGCCAACACATTTCCTTTCCTATTAAGCAAGGAAGCCACAGTCATTGAAATCCTGAAGGAAGCCAATGAGTGGGGAAGGTGATCTGGAAGCCCAGGGGCGGGAGTAAAGAAGAAGGTTTCAGGGAGTCAATGACAGTGGTGTGGGGCTGGCTCCCTTAGGTTGTTCAGAAGCTTCTGGGATGGGGTGAGGGCAGTAGAAGGCCCAGGAATTAGAATCCAACAGAGGCAGCCTCCCTGCTTTGTGGGGCCCTTGTCCTCTGATAAAGCAGCTTTGTTAGATACAAGGGGCCCAAGCACTGCCGCCCCCAAGAGGACCAAAGGCGGGGGTACTTTGCCCTAACTCCTAGGCTGCATGTTGATGCCTAAGAGCAGGGAAACAGGCCCCTCATGGCTGGGTGCAGTGGCTCATGCCTGTAATCCCAGCATTTTGAGAGGCCCGAGCAGGCAGATCACTTGAGGTCATGAGTTTGAGACCAGCCTGGCCAACATGGTGAAACCCCATCTCTACTAAAAATACAGAAATTAGATGGGTGTGGTGGCATGAGCCTGTAGTCCCAGCTATTTGGGAGACTGAGGCAGGAGAATTGCTTGAACCCAGGAGGCGGAGGTTGCAGTGAGCCAACATCGAGCCACTACACTCCAGCCTGGGCTACAGAGCGAGACTTCGTCTCAAAAAATAAAACAAAACAAAAAATAGGCCCCTCAAAGTTCGACCTGGGGCAAGACCCAGCTCTGCAAGCCTGTTTCCTTTCCTGTAGAACAGGGGTGCATAGAGCTCCAGTGCTCTCCAGCGCTCTCTGTGGGCTCACTGCTGGACCCTGCTGCATGTGTCATCACTCAGATGGGGATCAGGCTTGTGCTGGAAGGCAGCAGGGACTAGAGAGATTGGGGTCCAGGAAGCTGGAGACCAGGTTCTGGTCCTGCTCTTACCTCTGGCCTGCATTGTACCTGGGACAAGTTACTTAGTTCTCAGAGCTTGCCCAGCTGGAAAAAAAGGAAAGAGGATAAATAATCACAGTTCAAGAGTCCACCTCTAGTGTCTTGCTCAAGGTTTGAAGAAAGGCTGTGTGATGCAATGGAGGAGGGGTTCTCCAGGAGTTCATTTATGTGAACAATATTTATTGAATATCATTTCATGGCAGGCACTGTTGCAGGAACTTGGACACATCGGTGAACAAAACCAAAGGTCCCTGCCTTGGGGACCTTAAGCCAAGGTCTCCCAAGGACCTTAGAGATCACCTAAGGCCAAGCCTGGATTTGGGGGCATTGAGTTGTACTAGACATAGAAGGAAGAAACTTGCCTTTCAAGTTGGAATTTGTAAATCCAGGGAAGCCCCTTCATTCCTTTCCTGAAAAAAGACCCCAGCGTTTATCAATTGTGTTTGCCCAAATAGAAGCGGTCAGAGACCAGCCTGTTTCCAGGCTGTTGGAGGTACTCATTTTCATACCGACATGCTGTTTATGAACGCACTCCTATTCATTAAAGCAGGTTCCCCAAGGCCCTCAGCTGCTCAACAAGGTACTGGCTGCGTGGTGCGCCTTCTGCGCAAAAGGTGCTGTGCCCTCGGGTTCTGCACAAGTTCACCAGGGGCAGGGAGAAGGTAGGCGGGTCGGGTCAGGGCCAGGCAGAACTGGAGAGAGAGGAGGTGAGGACTCACCTGGTGGAGGGGCACGGTGAGGCGCGTGGTGAGGCGCGGTCAGGGAGGAGATGGAAAAGGAGACCCGGGGAAGACGTTGGACTCGGAGGCTGCGCTCCTGCCCCAGGTGGAGCCGAAGGTGGCTGCGGAAGCTTTAGTCCTCTCTCCCCGACTTGGCGACCATGGCCAGGTGACAACCTCCCGCCCGCCCTTGCCCTAGCCCTTGCAGCCCCCGCTGTAGAGAACGTCTGGACTGGTCCCTGTGGCTGTGCACCGGTCAGCCCAGGAGGCTTTCCCTGGTCACCAGCCGGGCGCCTCTGCCGAGCGCAGGACCATCCCTGGCCTCTGCGCGCCGCCCTCCACCCTCTAAGCGCACATCTTTCTAATGGGATTAGGCTTCACACGGGTCAGGGAACAATTTATTATTCTGCTGGCTAGAGCCAAGTTTCTCTTTGAAAAATGGTTACTCCTGGAGTCGGCAATTACTTCAAAATAAATTTACCAAAGACACAATTGTGCCTCTTGGGTCAGTAAACGACTTGCCTGTTTGGGGCTGAGGAGACAAGGTGTTTATTAAGGACCGCCTTCGTTTCCTGTGCAGGTTTTTCAGTTTGAATAATTGTCCAATTAAATATAATTTGGAAGTCGGTGCTAACCCAGTGCCTGGATTGCAGGAGGAAGAATCACTCGGAGGCGTGCATTAATAAATCCCTCGGAGCCCCATCGCTCCCCAAATCCCTCCTTTGGTTTAATTTCGAGAAATTTTTTTTTGTCTTCCCATAGCCAATAGCCTGCCGTTTGGAAATGAGCTGCTTTCCCCCAAAGAATTCCTGGGCCTCGCTTGCTTCCATCTGTCTGTCTGCTTCTCTCTAGCAAGCCGATGCGTGGGGATTTTCGGCTGGGACCAGCACAGTGATGCTGGGGCGAAAGGCCCATTCCTTTGTGGGCCTGCACACTTGCAGGTTCATTCATTCATTCATTCAGTCAGTCAGTCAACAAACACCTACTAAGAACTTACTTGGAGCCAGGCCCTGGGCTGGATAAGGACAAAAATGAGAGATCGTCTTGGCCCTCAAAGATGATTCAGCACATTGAGAGAGAGGGACACATGAAAAGGCCATTGACTGTCAGACTGACAAAAGAAGGGATCCTCTGGTTCTTTGAGTCACCCTTTCCACGCTGCAGATGGGGAAACTGAGGTGAGGAGATGGAAAAAGCCACCCAGGGAGTAACTGGGGAGTCAGGTATCCTTTGGCCAACCAGGGTGGTTTCTACAATAATTATTATATCCACCACCAGGCCTAGGGTGTAGTAAGGGAGGTGTGTGGCAGCCCTGGGGTCCCCAAAGGAGGCTCCGCTCTCTGGGAGTGGCTTGTGGGAGGCAACTGAGGGCCTAGAGCATTGATGTGGCACCATCCTGGCTGGCTGGCTGGGTCTGGTGGGGTGAAACACCCTCACAAGGGGCCTGTTTCTGATAACTAATGGGATCAGAGACATTGTCCTGGACATGGAAGCCATCTGTTCTGAGGCCAAAGCTGGGGCAGTCAGTGCCCAGGCCAAAACTCCGGCCTAGGGAAGGTCTGGATCCTTTTTCTGGGAGCCTGCAGTAATCTGGAGCAGAGATGATCCTCCCTGGAGGATCAGGACTGGGCATCCTGTGTGGCGCCCTCTGGAGGCTGGTGCCTGGATCACAGAAGCCAGGATGCTGGCCTTAGCCAGGCCCTCTGTATGGCCTGCGATCACACATTAGACAATTTATTTGTTAATCACCCCTGTATACTGAGCACTATTCTAAATACCGGTGCCATTATAGTGAACAAAAGGGTCAGAAGTCCCTGCTGACATGGAGGTTTTAGTGAAGGGAGACAGACGACCAACACAAGCAAGGAAAAGCAGCAGTATGTCAGTTATGATGAGTGAGGTGCAGAAAGATAAAGTGTGTGGCGGTAGGGGGTGGGGGGAGGGGCACGGAGTATGGGGGATGGGCTGCAATTTTAAATGGGGTGGCTAAAGAAAGTTTCCCTGAGAAGCTGCATTTGAGGGGAGACTGGAAGGTGAGGGCATGAGCCTTGGGGATGTCTGGGGGAAGAACTTTCCATGTGTGGGAAGAGAAATGCAAAGTCCCTGAAATGGCAAGTATGTGGCATATTCAGCCAAGGGTCAGGGCTGGAGTGGGGTGAACAAAGTGAGGGCTGGGGGAGGGGGAGCTGCAGAGGAGAAACGGTTGAAGGCACAGGAAGTGAGAGAGCAGGCTGAGGGCAAGGTCCCCGGCAGGCCTTGTCAGGTTCCCCTTGTCAGGTTCCCAGCCATTGTCAGGCTCCCTCTGCCTGGCCCACGCTGCAGGCTGCCTCGTGGCTCTGTGGCTCCGTGGTCCCAAAGCCTCCCTGCAGGCCTACAGTGGCCTCCTGGCTCGTCCGCAGAAAGTGCTGGCTCTCAGGCAGGGCTGCTGAGTCCAGTGGGAAGTGGGTGGTGAGGAGGGCACAGCAGCCCCCCTAGGCCGGCCCTGTTGGCTGCCAGCAGCATCCTTCCTCAGCCCTATAGGGAAAGAAGGAACGGGATTTGTCTGCCCATATTCACAGCCATGGAGGTGATCCAGGTTGAAAGAAAATCAATAAGATGTGTCCATTTATGTGGCACAAAGGAAGAAAGGTCTGCAGACAGAAATAGGCCGGGAATCACACGCAGGCGACTTAATAAGACTTTTCCCCAGTCTGAAGAGGACGGTAATTTAGATTTGCCTTTGAACATCTCCTTTCTTGTGCCTCAATAACTCTCAGGATCAGCCTGCTTAGGAAGCAAGGGAAAGGAGGTTGGCCGCCTTCTTAGAAGACAAGCCCGTTTGGGAAGGCCGCTTGCTCAGAGAAGTTCAAACACCAGCCTTGAGAAAAGATGAAAGTGCCTCGTCAGCACATCCTCGGCCCATTGATCGCGATTGAGGCCTGGGACTGGTGCATTTGGGCTGGAGCAGGACAATGAGAACAAGGCCAGGCTGCGAGGAGGCCCCCTCTGAGCCACGGTGGTGCAGGAGATGCTCATTACCGGCCTCGGGGCTTAGTGGCCAGGTGTGGGCAAGAAGCAGCCTGGCCCTGCCTGCAGAGCACCGGCCTTGCAGCCTGCGGGCCCCACAGCCGCTGCCCAGCCTTGCCCCCGGAGGCAGGCTGGCTCCCACTTCAGGCTGTGGCAGGCAGGACTCAGGCTGCCCTCCTGCCCAAGCACGGATTCAATTTATCCCCTTACAGCTGGAATTTCTGCCAAAGAAGTCTGGAGTGCCTGCAGGAAAAGGGGAAGGACTAGGTCTTGTTCTGCTGAGGCGCTGCGGGGAGGGTCACAGCACCTTTTGGCAGGGCTGGGCCACCCACTTTGTGCTGCCTGAGTGCACCTTCCTGACTAGGCTGTTCACCTGATAGGAAAACCTAGGATCCTGGGGTATTAGGAAGCTAGGCAAGTCAGAAAAGGGCCCCTGGGCAGATTTTCTGCCCCTCTCCACAGACCCAGCTCAAGTATCACCTTTCCCATCTCCCTGTGAATGGCAAATACCCTGTCTTCAGTGCCCCCATGGTGTCCTCTGATTCCTCATTCAAGGTCTCATCACTTGTGCTGCCATTGTCCCACCCACTGCAGGCTCCTCCGGGGTGGGTGCTCTGTCCCCTGCACACAGCCCGGTCCCTGGCACAGAGCAGGTGCTGTCGTTGTCTCCATTGGCCCTCCTTCCTCAGCTGTCTGGGCAAGAGGCCTGGGCCAGCTGGGTGGGCCCCTGTGTCCAGTGGGGTCCAAAGGTCATATGAAGGCAGGCAAGCAGCAGGCCCAGCTCAGGATGCCAGCTTCTAGCACTAGCCCAGGGCTCTTCCACCTCAGTGCCCTGGGGTCACTTCAGGCTCCAGCAGGACAGCGGGAGGGCTGGGAGCTGGAGTCAGGGGACTTCATCCCAGAGCCTGGTTTGCATGTGGCCATGAGTAAGTCCATTTTCCTCCTACCCAGCATCCTCCTCTGTAGACCAAGTATGCTTGTCTCTGTGCTGTCCAGCATGATAGTCACATGTAGCCGTGGAGCAGGGCCTGAAACTTGGCTCGTAGGAATTGAGCTGTGCTGTGAGTGTAAAACACACGCTAGATTTCTGTGACTCATCACCAAAAAGGAATGTAAAATATCTCATTCATAATTTTTATGTTCATTACATGTTGAAATGATAATGTTTTGGGTTTCATAAACACAGTAATAATACTGGGTTAAAGAAAATGTATTATTAAAATTAATCCTTTTTAAATGTGACTCCTGGAAACTTTAAAATTACCTATGTGGCTCAAGTTGTATTTCTATAGGACAATGCTGGTCTCTGCAGTCTCAGAGCATGAAAGTTCGAGGCGTCTATGTTATGAGAGAGTGGGCGTGAAGGTGCTTTGAACAGATCCATCTTCACAGGGATGACGCTGGCTGTCAGGAAAGACCAGACTTGCCTCAAAAAGGGTTAATGCCCAAAGCAGGACATTTTGGAGATCGTCAACTTTCGCTAGTACCAGGAGCGAATGGCTATTGTCCTGAATGAGGTAATGCCTTCAAGGGGTCCGTCTCATTGGTGGCTGGAGGCGTCAGTGGTGAGCAGAGGTGGGAGCCCTTGGGTGTTTCCTTCTTTCCCTCTCTGAAGTTCATGTGCCATCCAATCCTGTTAACAGAACAGGTAGCCAGGACCACCTGGTCTTCATAAAGGGCCTGGGGACCCCGGCTAGCGATCAGGAGGGGCCCAGCTTCAGCCTGAGCTGAGGGTCTGGGTCCCCCTCAGCCCCGGGCACTTCTGGACTCCCTGCAATTTGCAGGCTGCAGTCTCCACCCCAAAGGCCCTTCATTCCTCCACGTACCTGATGGCTCCCTCCCAAAGCTCTGAGAGCCCACTTCCTGGCACCTCCTCAGTGATCTGCAACAGCATGGAGTTCTCTGCTCCCTCTGTCAGAGACCTACAGCCTGTATACTGCGATGGCCCAGCACTCCTGCCTGTGTCTCCCACTTGGCTGGAAGCAGACCAAGAGCAGGGTATGTGCTGGGGTGCCCAACCCTGGGCCAGGCACAGAGCACACCCACACATTGAAGGAGTGTGTGACTGCATAGATGGAATCTGGTTCCAGATCAGCCTTGGAAGCAGGGAGAGGGGCTGGTGGGGTCTGGGTAGATGGGAGGGATGGATAGATCTTGAGGGTGATGCAGAAAAGCAGTGGGTACTGGGGGTGAGGGGCTACAGGGAAGGCAGAGGGCCCAGGGAACTTCCATGACCCCTGTCCTGGCACTCAGTCTCTAAGATATGAGGTCCTCCCTGCCGTGCTGACACCAGGAACTGTTTGGGGCAGCCTGGCCATGGGATGCAGGAGGGAGCTTTGTGCCTGCTGATGGGTGCTGCCACCTGGCTTCCTGGCAGCCCAAGCAGGAGACAACAGAGCAAGTGGGGAGGTGACCCAGGAGCCAAGGGGGCCCAGGGAGCCCTGCAGGTATCTGAGCAGCTTCAGAAAGGAAGGTGCCAGAGGAACTGCAAGGGAGGAGCGTGTCTGGAGATGAGTGGCTCCTCCCAGCCTTGGAAGCTGGGGGCATCTGGAACAGCAGGGTCCCTCAAGAGAGGAAAATGCCAAGATGACACTGGTGAGGGAGGGTTAGAGAGGCCTTCTGGGGTTGGCTGAGTTAAAGGGTGGGGTGGGGCAGGTGGGGCTGGGGTGAAATCATCCAGCAAAAGGACAGGTCAGGCATGGGGTGAGTGAAAGCTCATCAGGTTCTGAGGGAAGTGTCAGAACCCCAGCCCTCCCGCAGTCCCTGATGCTGCTGTAACGTGGCAGGGGTGTTGGTCAGGCGGCTGGCTCCACACTCTGCCACTCACCTGCCCTGGGACACATGCCAGTGTCTCCACCTCCTACAAGCACTGCCAGTAGAGAATGCCACTACAGACTTCAGGCAACCCATCCTGCCATGCAGGCCCACCCCAGGTTCAGAGACCTGGTTTCAGCTGCAGCTTGGTCACTGATGGCCAGGCTTCCACGGCCTTCTCTAAACCTTAGACTCCTCATCTGCACAATCCTTTCAGGGCAGTGGCCACTTCCTGCCCACCCTGCGGGGCAGGCTGCAGAGCAGCCTTTGCCCCTTTCTGGAGAGGGGGCTCCACATGTCAGCCAGCAGGGCATATCCCCAGAGCTCCTGGGGTGGGCAGATGAAAGGAGCTCGCCCCCACCTCCTTCCCCCAGCCTCCGGGCGGTCACTTCACCTCTCCTCCTCTCTTCTGCAGAACTGTAAGAATTATTATTTTTTAAATCCTCATTGGAATGCTAATTTTGATTTTGAGTGTCTGTCATGGGCTCTTTGAAGTTTTTCAGACAAAATAAGTATCTCCTTAACAGAGGGGATTAGCGCCTACTTGTTTAGAATCCTCTGACTGAGAGTGACAACCAATTTCAGAATCTGTGGGGTTTAGGGAGGCTGCAGGAAGAGGGGCCTCCTCCCTCCCTGGTGGTCAGCTTTCCATAAATGGCTTAATGGGGTTAGAGTTTAACCCCTCAAACAGGGATCAGAGCCCCCGGCTTGAAAGCCAATGAAAAGCGAGGCAGATCTTGCTATTTAAATCCAGCAGGACTTGGTTAGAACTCTTTTATTCTCTTGAGCTTAAAGAAAACAAACCCATTTCCCTTGCAGAATTTAGGGCCCACTCCAGCCAGCTGCCCCCAGCCTCCTCCCCAAAATGCAGGCTTTCACTCCACAGGTAATTCATGGCCCAGACTCAGCGCAGGCTGAGATGCTCCTGGCTTTATGATTCAGTTCAATTCAGGAGTGCTAATGGGGCAATTTGTAAAGAAAGAAATATAATGAGTTATCACAAAGCCCAGCAAGGACTCGACAAACCAGGCACTTCCCATCCATCAAGCATCCTAGCGTGGTCGGAGACCAGCAGCGCCAGAAATCTTGTGAGGCCCCTGGGAACACACTTTTCCTGGGCCTGGACACATACACATATGGCAGCCACTGCAGCTGCTTCCTTATCCCTTTGCTGCCTGCCCCCCCAAAATCATGGTCCCTAAGGGCCAGATGACCTGGGGCGATGGTGTGGGTGGGGTACGATGGAGGTAAAAGGGGGGATACTTAAGAATTTCTTCTCTGATGCAAAATTATCATGCAGGCCATTTTTAAAAAGAGCATTAATACCATGTGAGGGCCCACAGAGTCCCAGATGTCACAGGTAGGCTGTGACATTTCCCCAGGATTCTTGTTGCCAGGCCAAGCTCCAGCTTCAGCAGGGTTGCTGAAGCTGGAGCTTGGCCTGGCATGAAGCCTAAGGTCATGGAGATGATACTGGGCAGCCACATCCATCCAGTATGTCCCATAAAGTCAAACTTCACCCAGCCTGGGCCTACGGGATACCCTCTGCAGAGAGCAGGTGCCATGCGGTGTCCACTTTGCTGAGACAGCAGGCCCCTCACTTGAGTCGGAGACTCATAGGCAGGGAAGCCCCTCCTGCACTTCCTTCAGATGTGCACAGTGGGATCCAGAATGGGGAAGTGAATTGCCAGAGGACTCACATTAAGGAAATGGCAGCTTGTCACAGTGTGTACATGATAGTCTAAGACAGTGTGGCTGGGGCTGGGTGGCTAGCAAGGAGGAGTAGGAAGGGCGAGGCCTAGAGGGCAAGTCCAGAAGCCCAAAGGCCAGGCACCTGGACCTGGGACTGGCCCAACTTGCTCAGCCTCCATGCTGGGGTCCCTAGACTGGCCCCTACCCTTCCCTTTCCAGCCACCACTGCCCTGTTCTAGCTCAGACCTGGAGGATGGAGATTTTGGTCAGTCTGGGAAGGAAGGCTGGCCCACAGAGAGGTCTCTCTGGGCTGAGGCATCCCTGTGCTCTCTCCCTGTGCCCTCTAGCCTCTGCTGCCTTTCCAACTGGCCTGAACCCTGGAGATCTGCCCCACCAGGTACTCAGGAGGCCCCTGGCCAGAGGCACAGCATGGGAAGGCCCCACGGCCAGCAGATGGGACAGAGAGAGGTCTGGCTTCAGTAGGGACTGCTTGATCCCAAACACAGCGTGATGTAGTCCAGAATGGTCCTCATCATGTTCTAGGTGGTCCTGTCCTACTCACTCAGGTCCTGCCTCCTTTTCTCCTGTTTTTGTAGGCAATCTGGAGATATCTCAAGCCCAGGGAAATCAGTCTGCAACCTCAGAAGAGGCAGGTCCCACAGAGAAGGACAGTCGCCTCCCTCAGAAGGATAGCAAATAATGACAAGCACAACTAGTGCTTCCTGTGTGCCAAGTGTGGTTCTGAATGCTGTACACTGATTAACTCACGAATCCTCCTACCTGTACCATGATGAGGTACTCTTGTTATTATTCCCATTTTGCAGATTAGAAAATTGAGGCATGGAGAGGCTGAATAACTTGCTTAAGGTCACCCAGATAGTGAATGACAGAGTAGGAGTTCAAACCCAGATAGCCTGGCTCCAGAGTGTTCTGGTGGTCCAGCAGATGCCCTAGACCTAGATATAGTGGCTACTGGTGCCCAACATCCAACATTGGCACCAGCTTCCACTCCCAATAAGGTCAGGCTGAGGGGTAGATTCTTAGACAGAGGGATTCTCCTGATAGGGGCCAGTCCTGGAGAACATTGAGACCATACACTGAAGTGTCCCCTGCTCTGTGAGAGATAGGGGAATAGGGGACAGAGAGAGGGCAGTGGACTCAGGGCATTGACTCAGGTTTGGGGGTGGACACAGGGCATTGACTCAGGTTTGGGGAAGACCCTAAAGAGCATGGGGCTGACCCAGTAAACACCTGCCGTGTGCCAAGCACTGTGCCTGGCACTTCCCCCATGGTATTTCATGGAAGTCTCCCAGTAGCCCTGCAGCGTAGGAATCACTGTCTTCATTGAACTGAACTATGATGGAGACTGAGAAAGGTTAAATAACTTGCCCAAGGTCACCCTGCTAATAAGGAGCACAACCAGGTTTCAAGTCAGCTCTATCTGGTTTTACAGGGTCCATGATGCCATGGTGCCAGAGAGGGGCAGGCGGGGAGGAGGGATGGAGGAAGATTGGGAAGGAAGGTGAGAACTTAGATCACATACCCGAGAGAGCACTGATGGCGGCCCTTCTCCAGCTCATCAGAGCGGGGCACGCCAGGAAGTCACACTCAGAGCTGGAGGGCACTGGGTCAGTCTGGCTCATGGCCAGATAGGAATTCTTAAAAAAAGAAAAAGAAAACAAAAGAAAGAATGCAAACTTTAGCAGCTGCAGATGGGGATTCTTAAGAGAGGTAGAGACCCATCCTGTGGGAGATGGGAGGGTGGAGGCAGGGGGCTGCAGGGAGTGACCTCCTCACTTCTAGGTTGCCACTCGAAGCTTCCTCCGGGCAACGAGCCCTGTTGCTTCCCAGAGGGAAACTGCAGCCCACAGACCAGGAGAGAGACCAAAGCCCCTGCTCCACATCCATATCACCCCAGGCTTCTAGCCCCCAGGGGCTTCATCAGTGCTTCAGCGCTCTCTCCCACCTCCCACTCCCCATGTCCCTTGTGATCCGAACTCCTAGGGCTCCATGTCCCACAGGTCACTACTTCCTGCGTCTTGGGTTCCCATGTCCTGTGGCCCGTCCTGGGAGTGGAAGGGTTACGGCTTCTGCTGCTGAGTGGAGGCTGCTGTTCCCCAGCGTTAAGCAGCTTTAGTGTCTCCTACCCCAGCCCTGATTTAAAATTCATAAATGCTAATCCTTCATAATTTACGGTTTAAAAGCAGCCCCACTCACGGGCCCTGTGGCTACAGCTCTGTCAGAGTAATTATGCCGCCAAGCTGAAATTGGACTACTAACTGAGATATTAAACAAGGGGGGGAAATCCTCGCGCTGGCAGCCGGCCCAATTATTCCAAATAAGCAAACAGATTAGTGAGTAATTTTCCAGTTAAATTTGGTGATTGGTGCCAGAATTGTATGTTAAATATTCAGAAGTAAATAGATTAAAGATGAAATGTGCCCCCCTCCCTTTTTCCAGGCTTAATTTACTGTGTATATTAAAACTTTTCCATGAGGAGAAAAAAAGTGAAAAATGATAATTAAAAAATCCAGATAAACCCCTCTGGGCCTCCTGGTGTAGCATGGCAGAGGCCAGGCCCTCCAGCATCCTTGACTTCCTAGCCCTCCAGGGCAGGGCCAGCTACCTCCCCTGGACCCAAACTCCAACCCTCCCCAGGGGATAGGCAAAGAGGATGTAAGATTCCGGGAACCTGGGTGGGCTGGGGACCTCCCGGCCCCTGTGCGCTGGAGTTGTATTTCTTTACAAAGAAAAATCCCAAATCTATTAGTCCTAAAGTCAGACAGAGCTGAGAAAATCCAGGCAGGGATGGAGGGGAGAGAGGCAGTTCTTGAGTGGGTACTCGAGGCCCCCAGGGTGCTGGGCTCCCCCCGGTACAGAGTGCTGCCTGGTTCTCAGTGACCAAGTGCCCAGGGCTAGGCACCAGCATGCCGTCCTGGCCTGGCTGTAGCCACTGGTCTGCTGTCCTCGGGTGGGGGTGCTGAAGAGTGGCTGTCCCCAGCACACCCGCCTGGCCAGGCTTTGCCACCGCTCATCCTCCTACATTCCTTCCCACCTCCCGCTTAGGTTCTCTGCAGCGGCTTAGCTGCAGCTGTGCCTCTGACAGGGAGAGGCCGGTGAGTCGCCTCTCCCATAAGCAAGTGTACAAACGGAGGCCCGGAGAGGCCATTGGATTGTCCCAATTCAGGGACACAAATGAATCATTGGCTGCTCAGCCTGTGCTCTCTCTGCCGCCCCCTAGAGGACCTGGGCTTCTGGCACAGGCTCACCCTGGGCAGGTGGGCAGAGCCACACAGGAACAGGTGCAGAACAGGGAAGGAAGACTTGTGCCAGGCCAGGAGTGAGCAGAGAGGATGGGGAGGGGGCGGGGGGCACACATAGGCCCAGCCTAGGAAGAAGAAGATATGAGGAAAGGGGTCTGCGGGTGGTGAGGGGCAGGTGAGGCCAATAGGCTCTGGGAAGGGCCTGGCACCAACCTTGGGCACAGCCTCCTCCAGGGAAGCCCCTCATCCTCCCTTTGTCTCAGGGATCCCCTTCTTGTAGGTTCCAAATCACAAAGCACTGAGAATGTGGATGGAGGAGGAGATGAGAAATATGAGGAGTGGAGTCACCCTTTCCGGGGACCACCCTTCCCTGTCTGTCAGAGGCATCTCTGTGGCCCCAGCCACGCTGAGAGGACTCCCTGTCCTCTTGGGGTTGCAGAGAGCTCTCTTCTTCTCCTTTAGCCTCTAAGTGGCACACCTGAGGGACAGGGGACAGTTCCAACCACCCCTCCCCAGCATGGACATGCTGCACCGGTAATCCTAGGAAAGCCTGGCCCAGGCCACCAGGACAGCACCTCCTGTAAACCCAGGACAGGCAGTCAGGCTTCTGGGCCCACAGATCAGTCACAGGAAGATAGTGTGGGTGGACAGAAAGGGCGTGTTTGTCCTGTCCTTGGGACCTGGCCAGCTCAGCCTTCTCTGAACCACTAGGCTACTGGTTCTCAAACAGGGCATATGAGAACTGCCTGAGACTCTTTCACAAAATACATACAACCCCTACCCCCTCACACACATGTGGAATCCCCTATGGATTATTAACCAGCTTATGTAGTTCTGTGAGGATTGTCACTCCTAGACTAATGATTTGTAGGTTTTAAAAAGTGGCCAAGCCCCTTTTCAAAACAAATCTTTTGTATAAGCCCATTATGAAAAGCAGGTAACAGCTTGGGGTAAATGTCTTTATTTGCCACTCCCCTTCCCTTTCCCCACATTCTGAGTCATCTCGAAGGTGGGGGGAACCCCAAGAATTCTGCCAGAGAGCAGCTGCCCAGCACTAGGAAGCCAAACCTCTAGTTTGTGGTCCCTGGATTGGCTCCTCCCAAGGAGTCTCTTTTATCAGTGGCTCCAGCGAGCTGAATTTGCTGTCGTGTCCTGGGTTGGCAAGGGATTGGAGGCAGAGCCAAGCCCATCTAAGTGCCACTGAGGACAGCTGCTAAGGCCAGGAGGGCTGGTCCAGCTGGCGGTCAGCTGTGGCCCTACTCTCTTTCTCAGAAAGTTTACAACCAACTTCTCCAAGAGTTCCCAAAAAAGAGTGGCCAGTTAGGATTAGAGAGTGAATGGGCCTTAGCCTGAGGGCCCTACCCTTCTGGTCACCCTTTCTGCAAGTGGAAGCCTTCCCTGGCTTCTTTCCTTTGGGACCACAGCAACAAAGTCCTTTACAGGCCTTCAGGAAGATGGGAAGGGGAAGAGGGGTCTGGGTGCTTGCCTTTACACCTTAGGCTCTGACCAGGGTCCAGGGGACCCACGGTATGCAGACATCTCAGGTTTTATTTTTTTTTCTCTAGGAAAAAAGTCCCCAAATAAGACAATATTACAGAAAACATTTACTGAGCACCTACTCTGTGTGGCCAGCATAGGGGACATGGCACTGTTACTCACTGGCCCTTCCATTGGTAGACGCCCCTAGGTGTACCTGGTAACTTTTTCCACTGAGAGAAAAACTTCCCACTTTGTTCCACAAGTGCCTGGCCCAGCTGAGTCCTAGCCTGTCCCTACCTGTCATGGTGAACACAGCCACGCAGAAACAGGCCCTCCATTTCTGCCTCCTCACTGATCTGTTCTGGATTCACTATGAACATAATTTGACGTGGAAAACTACAGATTATCCCTTCACTAACCTCCAGTAGTTGATGTTGCTGTTTTTAAACTGCTTCCTATTTAAGACTTTCAAAAAGGACCAAACTTTGTTTCCCATGAGGATTAAAACATCAAATAACAACCAAATGCATCACAACACAGCTGGTGAACAGAGTTAGCAAGCGGCTACTGGACCAGGTGCAGTGACTCTGGAGCCGCAATTGGATTTCTTTCCACGGAAGCCCCAGCCCTTTACTGTACAATTACGGTGGAGGCCAAGGCCCCCATGAATGGGTGAAGAAAGCCTGTGCCATCACAGGGCAGGCTGTCTGTGCTGAGCTCCTTGCTAGACCTCTAGGGGACAATTCCCCTACAATGGGAAATTCTTGCCATAGAGAATCCACTCTGTTGGAACACACAGAGGGACACACAAACGCACATGTACTTCATGCATGCTTATATATACGTAAACAGATCCATACAGGGACACTCACAAAAGCAAACACAGGCACACACACACACACACACACACACCATCCCCTAGGCCTTTCCAAACACTTGGCCCATGGGAGCGGGGCGGTGGTATGCTACTAAATCAGTTCTTCAGGTGGGGAAAAGGTCCTGGTTTACAGTGTTTGCCAATGTCCTTGATGTAAATACCCCCACAGTGGCAGATTTTAAACAACAAATAGTTTAATAACTGACTCCAAAAATTCCAGAATATTTTCCAATTGTCTTTTACTGACTCCAACAAACTCTTGTCTTCAGGACCCCCATCCCCCAGGCTCGGTTGCTGTTGGAGGGACCTGGTGGAGGTGGTCTGAGCAGATGGGAAAGCAAGGTGGAGTGTTGGCCTGGAGCAGGCCAAACCTGGTTGTCAGGGAGGAGGGTTGTTGAGTGCCAGGTGGCATAAAGATTCCACAAGCCCTGGGAGGCTTCAAGGGGCCTGCTTAGACTCTGAAGGGAGGAGCTATAGGCAGGAGAATGGCGTTGCTGGGTTAATGAATGACATTATCACAGCCATCCCAGGAGGCTGTGGGCTCCCTGTCACTGGAGGTTGGAAGCAGGGCCAGAGGACCACTCAGCTGGGACCCCAGGGAAGAGTTCACACCTGCCTTCTCTTCCCCTCTCCCATGAGCCTGCATGCAGGTCTTTTGCCGCTGAATCATACCACAGAGTAATGAAGGGCTTGGTTTTTTCTTGATCCACCTTCTGGAATTAGGAAACCTAGTTCCCACTGGTAAAGCCAGGCTGCCTGACCTGGCCTCATGTGACACCAGGGACCGCTTGCTACTTGCAATGGGCTTAGCTGAGAGCCAGGCCCCCTCCTCTGTTTTCTGGCTTCTGCTCATGCCCTTTGTTGGCCTGGTGGGAGGGGCACAGGCATCCTCTGGCTGCAGCAGTCTGGCTCTGGCTCTTCTGTTTCCTTACCAGGCTCGTGTTCCCCAGAAGTGACCTTTCTAACGTGATCCCAGGCCCCTGAACTTCCATTGCCTCAGAAGGCAAGTTCTCAGCTGAGAGGCTGACAAATAGATACATGTATGTGATGAGTACAGGAGTGTGGGCATGTGTGTGAAAGAAAATTATTTTTAAAAATAGAAAAATAAGCCAGGCACAGTGGCTCACTCCTATAATGCCAGCACTCTGGGAGGCCAAAGCAGGAGGACTGCTTGAGCCCAAGAGTTTGAGACCAGCTTAAGCAACAAACTGAGGCCCCTGCCTCTACAAAAAGAATACACAAATTAGCTGGGCATGATGGTATGCACCTGTAGTCCTAGCTTCTCAGGAGGCTGAGGTAGGAAGATTGCTTGAGCCCAGGAGTTTGAGACTGTGGTGAGCCAAGGTTGTGCCACTGCGCTCTAGCCTGGGTGAGACTCTGTCTCAAAAAATAAAATAAAATAAAATAAAAGAAAGAAAGAAAGAAGAGAAAAAGAAAAATAACAACTATCATCTTATTGAGCACTTACTTTAACAAACAAGGCAGAATAGTACAATGGTTATGAACACAGATCTTGAAGCCAGACTACCTGGGTAGCCTGCTTCTTCCATTTACCAGCTGTGTGATTTGGGACAAGTTCTTCCTGTCTCAGAGTCTCCATTTCTCCATCTGTAAAATGGACATAAGAGTAGGACCTGTCTTGTAGTGAAGGGAACTAAATACACTGATACAGAACGAAAGCACTGAGAATAGTACCTAGCACAAAGTAAGCACAATAAAAAGTGTTAGTTGCTTTTATTATTATCATTATCCAATAGCTCTGCACTACAAATTTGGAGATTTATTTAATTTAATCCTCACAGTGGTACCATGAAGTTGGTGCTATTACTGTCCCCCTTTTATAGACAAGGAGTCGGAAGTTCAGAGGTTAAATAACTTGCCCAGTGTTCCACAGGGGTAAGTGGCAGAGCCAATCCTCCAACTCTTAATTCCTGGAGTCACCTCACTGTAGGTCCTAACAGCAACCTAAGCCACAGGTAGGACACAATAGTCTTTTTCAGTGGGAAAATCTACAAAAACAGAGCCCACAGAGATCTGTCCACCACTGAAATCTGCAATAAATAGCGATGATAGAGCTCTCCCTTGTTTACTCCATGATGGCCACAGCAAAGGAGAAGCCAGAACTAATGGTGGGACAGCCACGAAAGGGTCTTCCTTGTTTTGCACCCCACGTGCCTCATCTGTCATCCTACACAAATAAAAAGTCCCTTTGCCACCTGGTACCCAGGCATGAGGATATTTGGGAGGGGAACCTGTCTCTGCCAGCAGGGACTCCATGTGGTTAAGACTGGAACATACATAACTGTCTCTGATCTTATTTCAAGATGTTTTTTCCTTTAGCCTTTGGTCAAAAGCTCTCTGTTCAACAACTAGGTCCCACAGACCTGCACCCAAATGCCTCCCCTTTTCCAGGTCCCCTGAATGGTCATCCCCCTCACCAGCTAGAAGAGTCCCCCTCACTTATAGGATGAAGTCCTCACTCACTGCCCTCTGTGATGAGAGCTGGTTTCCTCCCCAGTCTCATCTGCCTCCTCCCACACCACCTCTGTGCCCAGCCATGCCAAGAGATCTCATTGCCCTGTGCCGCTCCTTTCTGCTTCTCCTCCTTTGCCTGTGCTGTCATCTGCTGAATGTCCTTCCCCACTGACACATGGAGTGTTCCTATTCAACCCCAAGAGTTTGTCTACTTTACCACTAGCCTGTTGGAGTCTTTCCCGACCTCCAGGAAGAGGTGAAGATGGTTCCTTTTCTTTTGTCTCATTGAAGCTTATGCACAAACCTATTATAATGCCTACTACATTTGTCCACCTGTTTATTCAATATAGATTTATAGAGCATCTGTTATATTCAGTGTCAGCCTGGCTGACACTCTCTGTTAGTCTGACTATCTCTTGAGGGATAACCAGCCCCAGTGGTCACTATCTGAGTTCTAGTCATCTTCATATCTTCAGAGCCTGGAGGCAAGTAATAAATATTTGTTGAATTAAAGAATGAATGAATGAATGAATGAATGAATGAATGTCTACTAGAACCACCTCCCAGTCCCATATCTACTAGTATTTAGAGCCAGCACTTTGAACAAGCGCCTGGTTGCAAAGCCTTGGAGGCATGAAATAGTAGCCTATTGGGGTGGGGTGGGCATTAAGGAGTAGGGTGATTGGGACAAGGCTTCAGAGGTCGGGGAGGCAATAGAAGAAAAGATGGGCAGACACCAGAGGAGGCAGGGTCTGGAATGCCCAGGTAAGGATTTTGCACCTGACTCTGGAGGCAATGGGAGCCACTGAAGGTTTCATTGAAGGACCTTTGGCTCCTGTCATAGGATTAATTAAGGCAGCAGCCCCCAACATTTTTGGCACCAGGGACTGGTTTCATGGAAGACCATTTTTCCACAGATGGGGTAGGGGGTGTGTGCAGGGGGGGTGGTTTGGGGATGAAACTATTTCACCTCAGATCATCAGGCATTAGATTCTCATAAGGAGTGCTCAATCTAGATCCCTCGCATGCACATTTCACAATAGGATTCACGCTCCTATGAGAATCTAAGTTGCCGCTGATCTGACAGGAGGTGGAGCTCAGGTGGTCATGCTTGCTCACCCACCACTCACCTCCTGCTGTGCAACCCGGTTCCTAACGGGCCATGGACCAATACCGGTCTGCAGCCTGGGGGTTGGGGACCTTTGGATTAGGGGATGGGGAGACAGTTCATTCATGCAGATGTTGATACAGGCGGAAGGGTAGTTTGGGCTCAGTAAGGTTCACTGCCAGGGCATGAGAGCAGCAGGGTGGGAAGCTAGAGAGAATATTCTAGACCCAGAGGGTCAGTTCTTTACCAGCTGCCCTCTGTCGCATTCCCACTGACAGAGAATATGTCCTTCCAAAGCCACCAAGGACCAAAGGTCACCTCTCTCCATATCACTTCCCAAGTTCTTTGGCCTTGGTAAATTATTGGAAAACATAATAACACTTAGGAACCAGAGATAATGGGCTGTTTGGCCACAGCTTTGAGGAGTGTTTATCCAATTTCTGATTATAATACTAGATTCATTCTCTGATTTGGGAGAAAAAGTACATGCACATGCACACTATACAAAATATGCACCTGTATCACATCCACAAGGGGGCACATGCACGCAGTCTCAAAAGGACATGACACACACACCACCCAGCTGTGTATACATGTACGCACAGGGGCTGGAGAAGGGACCGGGCAGCTGTCATCACCGTCACCACTCAGAGTGACTCTTCCTACCCACTGCTGCTGGGGTCCCACCCACCCTGACCACACTTACCTGTTCGGTACTTGACTCTAACTCACCCTATTCCCTTGGGGATGTCATGCACCCTGATCTCACTCCCTCGATACCTGGACCCTCTAATCTCACCCGACCCTGCCTTTGTCTGACCCCAGCCTCGCCTTCCCACTCCCAGCGACCCCACCCTGACTTCACACATCTTGACTGCCACCTTGACCTCATCCAACTCTGATTTTGTCCCCACTTTGATTATGGCCAGGCCTCGTACACAGCACATGCTCGGGGCCATTTTCCACGCAGGCCTTTTTTTGAGGTGGGCTGCCCTTCAGCCGATCATGAAAGAAGTGGGCCTGGTCCCGCATCTGTGTTCTCTCCTCAGCTCTAAACGTGATCACATTTTCTTCAGCTGCCTTCAATTATTTTGGAAAGAAAGTAGGATGTAAATTAAATCAATAGGTAACTACATATACTCAAGTCTCCCCAGTCATTACCAAAACCCACCTTTTTTATCTTCCTTTCCCCCGGCTCCCTCCCACACATATGAACCCCTTCCCTTCCTGTCAAGTCTCTTTGGGCTACATGGCTGCCCTGGCTTCTGTGGGTTCTTTCTTGCTTGTGTTCCCTGACCCCCACCCTCCTCCCTCCCACCCCCATCTTCTCCTCTCCTGCCTGCCTCACTGGTTGCTCCTTCTGACTCTCCTCTTCTGCCACTGGCATCTGAAATGTTGATGTTCCCTGGGGCTCTGACACAGGCCCCTTCCTTGCATCAGACATGGCCCTCTGTGCACTGAAGCCCCCGCATCTCTGTCCTCAGCCCTGAGCTATCCCCTGGGCTCCACATCCTCATAGAAACAGATTCCAGACATTTTCACTTGGAAGACCCATGTTCAAAATGCAACCCATCACTTTCATCCCACCCCAACTCTCTGTCCCTTGTCCAAACTTCCCTTCCTCCTATATTCAGCATCCTGCCAAATGGCAATCCCATCACACAGTTGTCTGGAAATTCTCCACAAGCTTGGCACCCTGCTAGGCCCTCCACCTCTCTCTTTTCCTCTTCACTCAAACTCAACAGTCATGAGGTCCTGTTCATTTCACTTAAAGAGCCTGTTGGATCTGGTTGCCCTTTTCCACTGCCATCTTCACCCTGGCCCAGCCACCCTTGGCTCATCCAGAAGACTAGCTGGAAGCATTTCCTGTCTGTTCTGTCTCTCCCCCACACTTCCGCAACCCAGAGCAACCTTTCTAAGACAGAAAACAAATAAATCATGTCTTTGAACTGCGTGGAACCGTCAATGTATTCCCATTGCCTGCAGAAGAAAGTGAAGGATCCTTACCATACCATTCCAGTCTCTTCACAAAGTGGCTCCTGTCCACTATTTCTTCTTCCTGTGCCTTCCACCACCTCTGTAGCTCTGCCCCAGTCACCCTACTCCCCATCTCACCACACTCCCAACAGGCCACTGCTTCATGCCTTTGAGGATTTATCATTTTATGAGCCTGTTTTGTTCTAAGCGCTGTGCTAGGAACTAGGGGTGCAGTGGTGAAAATCCAAGGGCTCTGCCCAAGGAGCTCACATTCCACTGGGGGAGACAGACAGGAGGACAGGCAAGGACAAAATAAAGTTGGAGGGGTGGGTGCTACTGAAGACATTAACTCAGAATGTGAGGAATCCATAGTTGCTTTAGACATAAGGTGTCAAATACAATGGAGAGGGAGGAGTGGATTTGGGGAGGCCAGTCTAGAGCTACTGCAGTGACCCAGGAGAGAAATCATGGTACCTGGGTGGGAGAGGAGGCAATGGGAACGGAAAGATCTTCACAAAGTGAAACTGGCAAGACAAGATGACTAGTTCACTGTGGGGGGAGAGGAGTCGAGGACCATCCCAGGGTTTCTGCCTCAGGCAACTGAGGGGATGGCAGTCCCATTCACAAAGGGAAAGTCAAGGGGCTGGGAACAGAGGTGGGCCTCAGCTCTGCCCTATGTCCTTGGTTTCTGTTGCTATTGTTTTAGCTAACAGTCATGGGCACATAGTAGAGCCAAGCCGGGGCCTGCTTTATCTGATGGAATCCTCACAATACAACAAATATCTCCATTTTACAGATGGGACTACTGAGGCTCTAGAAAGTTAACTAATCCACCTAGATTCACATAGCTTGGCAATGAAAGAACGAGGATGCCAGCCCAGGTCTGGCTGACTCTGAAGACCCCTCTCTTACCAGTTGCATTATATCACCTCCCCAGATGGCAGCCCCTGCCTATGGGTGTGAAGCTTCGTGGGGCTGCACTGGCCTTGCATCCAGGGCTACTCATTGGAGTTTCCACCTCCATTCACTGCTCCCAGCTCCTAGGTGGAGCTTGCTCTTCTCCCACATGGCTCTGGAGTCCTGCAGGGACAGGCTCAAATGCCTGGGGCTCAGCTGGGTGCCTGGTGGCAGCTGGTGATGAAGGGCAGGAATCCAGAGTTGGGGCAGTGATCTGACTTCTGTTTACACATCTTAGAGCCAAGAGCTGTGCCCACCCAGGACTCTCCTGTCTCACCATCACCTTCCTTCTACTCTCTGAGCAGGGCCTGTGGCATGGAGGGCAAGGTGCTTTGCAGAACTTGCAGAGGCTGGATTGGGAGAGCTGGCCCTGTGGAGTGGACACCAAGGCAGGCAGGGGGCGCCACAGACCCTGCAGGCTCTCCAGGATGAAGGGACCACGCCTGTGAGGCTGCACCTGATGCGCTCCCCTGAGCATCAGGCACTGGAAAATCAATACCGATTTCCACTTTCAGTGCCCAGTGACACCCTTTCATCATATGTCACGCTTCCTCTGCATTGTTGGGACTGAGACAGTTCTCTGGCCACAGCCTCAACCCTAATCTCTACGCTGGCTGATGTGCCCAGTTAACACATGGCCCTTGAACCTGTGGTCTGTTTCTCACTGCCTTGGATCTTGGGGCCGCCCGCATGCCTGTCATGTCACCCGTAGACACACTCATCCCTGCCTTTGCTTACACACATGTTTGACCCTCTGGGAATGAGTTTTTCAAGTGACCCACATTTTCCAGATAGGGCAATGTGTGGCCACTGAAGCATCAACAGTTTATCATTTAACCCTTTGGATGAAAATCATCCCCAGATGTTTTTAGATCTCCCTTTACATTAAAAAAACCTATACCTTTATTTCTTTTTATTAAAATAATAAATATGCATTATACAAAATTTGGCAACTGTAGGCCATTATGAGGAGAAACCGTTTCTTTCAGGAGTCATTAAAGAAGAAGAAAAGGTACACAGGTGTGCATGCACATGGAGTCTGTAAGGATTTTCGTGTGTCCACTAAGGGGGGAATATGTTTATTACAGCTCGAACACACCTCCTCAGAGAAGGAAGGAGACCCCATGTCTCCAATCAATTTGTTTTGTACCCCATATTATTTTCTTCCCACTCCAAAATTCTCTGACTTATCAGAGAATTATCCCACTGCAGTTATCCCACTCCAAAATTCTCTGACTTCTTTGTTATCTGTCTCCCAGAGCTGTGACGTTGCACAGCTTCAGGGAATGCTGTGCGCATTACATTCTTCATGCAGGGTGCGCTGCTTTCTCAGAGTTGTGCAGTGTGCAACAGTGTGACCACACACAGTAGCCCTGCTGCCGTCTTTCCTTAAAGTGTAAACTCCATGAGAACAGGGAACTGTGATCCACAGTGAAACCGCCTTTGCAAAATTATGACTGAGGCAGCGAAAGAGATGTGACCTAACTGACTCCATCTTGGTTCTAACCTTTTAGCTGTCCTTGTTCCTTCCTGGGCGTAAGCCAGTCTAACTTTGGGAGGAACTTAGCTTACAGTTTATTGTTTAAAATAAAGATGATAACAGCTCTTTCCCAAAATAAACCTCCTTCTTGTCTGGGACTAGACTGCCTTTGTAGGACTAACAAATTAGCCACAAGATTAGAAATTATTGTTTAGGAGTCATGACACTGGAGGCTACAAGATTCTGACCCTCCCCTAAATGGCTTCTGAGATCAGTGCTTAAGATATTTTGCAGACCTGCACTTGATGGATCAGCTGGCCCCATCCAGATGGATAAGCTTGTGGCCCCCACCCAGGAACTGAGTCAGCGCAAGAGGACAACTTCAACTTCCGGTGATTTCGTCTCCTACGTAACCAATCAGCACTCCCGGCTCTTTGGCTTCCCCCCACCCATCAAGTTGTCCTTAAAAACTCTGATCCCCAAATGCTTGGAGAGACTGATTTGAGTAATAATCAAACTCTGGTTGCCCACACAGCCGACTCTGCATGAATTACTCTTCTCTACTGCAATTTCCTTGTCTGGATGAATGGGCTCTGGCTAGGTAGTGGGCAAGGTGAACCCCTTGGGTGGTTACAATAGTGCCTAGTATATAGTAGGTGCCTAACATACAAAGTGTTTGTTGAGTGAATGAATGAACACACTTCTGCCTAAGGATATAGCTTCTTATAGCCTCTATCTGGTCCCTCTCCTAGCTCCAACTTAACTGAGAATCAGGCAGGAGGCAAAAGGCTCTGATCTTACTTTGCGGACAGTTCCCATGCTCTCAGACAGAGCCTGTTTTATCTTCTTTCTCAAAATATTTGTAAGATTTGGTTTTCTAGTCTTCTTGCTCCAAAGTTGATTTCCTAGTCTCCAAGTTCCCCGAAGATTAGGAATAGCATGAGGAAGTGAGGGTGCTGTGGACAGACACCCCAGCTATAGCCTGACATTAAGAGAAGGGACAGAGACATAGCACACATCCAACCACAGAGCTAGAAAACGCGGTGCTGGGGCATTCTGCAGCCACGACAGCCTCAAAGTGCATCAATATATTACACCTCCAAACACAACGGTGACCTTGGCCATCACAAGAAGATTAAATCCTGTCTAGAGTGCTCTCTTTAGGAAGTGTGGGAGGCATATGGTGTTCATTTTTTATTCAGTTCTTTCAAGTGGCTTCTCACCCCAGCCATTCTGTACATTCTGGCCTATGGGCCCACACGAACCTATTTTGAAGACGAGAAGAACACAGCCGTGTTGTCTCCAGTGGGTTAGCTGATCTGGAAAGCAGAACCGTGGTTCTGCTCTCCCTGTCCCCTGCACCCTCCACACCAGCTTTTCAGCTGTTTCTCACCCACCCTGGCTCCCCAGGGGGTGGATTCTGGTGCACCTAGAGCAGATCAGCCTCTGCAACAATGATTAATTGACACCAGCAGTTTAAGGATGCTTATTTGCACACAGTTATGAAGTGTCACAATATGTCACAAATGCAAGCGGCTTCTATTAGAAGTGGAACGGCAGAGCGGGAAGCGCCAGCAATATTTCCTTAAAAGTTCATCGTAGGCAATGGGGTAGTGTGCGAAGCTAAACAAATCCGGGCAATAATGGAAATGTAGCATGAAATTACTTCTGTAAACAACAACCATTCATTATTTGAACATTTTTCATAAGCGAGCAGGCAGGGAGAGGGGGTAGGGGCAGCGGGTGGGAGGGAGAGGGCTGCGGCAGACAGGGCTCATGCACCCACTGGAGTTTCTGGGCAGAGCTTTCTTGGGGCTCCCCGTGCCCATCTGTCTTCAGAAAAATGCCGAGGCCAGGCTCCGTTCTGCCCAGCGCCTGCCGTCAGGTTCCCTTTCTTCATTAAGCGGGATTGGCGCAGGCAGAAGGAATGTATGATTTAAGGAGGAAAGAGAGACCCACTACTTAATGTTGATTTGGCGGAGTGTATAACCCCGGAGAGAAATGTAAATAGCAGCCTGCAATAACATGACAGCCCACTAATCATATTTACAAACGATATTAAATCTGTCCTCACGCAGGCCTGCCTGCGGATTGGCCCGGCCGTAATTGTCATTGTAACCAGTGCCGGCTTATGGGAGGATTTAACTGCAGTGATATAAGGTGAGTCGCGGGCTTATTATGACTTTATTATTACCCGGTTTATGTTTATTAAAACAATTTGTCATGCAGAGCAGGAATGGAGGGATGGGAGCATTAAATCGTGCCATACTCAACCTGGAGAGATGACTCCAGGGATGGATGGCGGCAGGCCCAGAGCCTCTATTTGGTGGCTTCTGGAGCTGTGGACCCGTCAGCAGTGGCCACCTGGAGCCCTGGCCTGGCTGAGGAAGGCCACTCTAGCAAAACCTCAAAGCCCGGCAACACACAGCTGAGAGGCTATTCTGTGGCCCTAACTGCCTTTCCAATAGGAGTTGACTGAGGACAGCAATGGGAAGGACGAGGCCCCGAGTTACTGCCGGCGTTTGCAGGGATGGCTGTGAGGGCCACACCTGGGGCTCCTCTAGACAGCTGGGAAAGGAGCCAAGCCTTGGAAGTCTGTGAGAGAGCCTACAGAGGCCCAGCACAAAAGGTCTTGGAAGAAGTTTAATAAAAGCTGTTTTATTTTCTCTGGGGGTCCTTATTGGTTATTATCAAATTTATTTCATCCCCAATCTTTGTTCTTTGGCAAGGCAGAGAAAAGGGAGAGTGGTGGGGGGTGCTGAGAGGAATAGGTCCATATGACTAGTAAATAATACTCCCTTTCCCCAATCCAATTACCCAAGGCAGAGAGGCTCCGGGAGGTTGGAGGGCTGAAGCAGCAGCTCCAGATGCAACTGGGGCTGTAGCCTTGTGTGCAGACATCACAATCTCAGACACCTGCTCTTTCTGCCAATCCCAGGGAAGACCCCACATGCCAGGGATGAAGGGGCAGGAAGCCAAACAGAACTGGGTCTGCCTCAAAAGCTTCAGAAATGTGACCTTTGGTCAGAGTGCCCTAGAGAAGCAAGAGCCAAACAATGGCAAGGCTAGTCTTCATGGGCCAGGTGGCTGCCTCTTGGCTAAAAATGTCCTCCTCTCTTCTGGGCCTCCACTAGCCCTTACAGTGCCTCTGTATTACAGTACACACACATACACACACACACACAGTTCCTCTGTGTATTACAGTATATCAAATAGAAGAGCATTGTATGTAATATATTTACATATATATTACACAGTAATATACATACAGTGCCTCTGTGTGTGTTAGAAAAAGGTGCCCCTTCCTCCAGGCAGGAGAAGACCATGTGTGCCCATGGATTGGTGAGCAGAACAAAGTCTGGATTCCATTCTTCATTTGCCCCCTTAATCCTTATGCAGTGCACAACCTACACAGCTGTACATGATGGCCCTACACCCTGCCAGCAGCCTCATGGCCTGAAATGTGACTATTTCAGGAACTCACTAGCCACATAATGTCTCCAAAGCCATTGATGTCCTGGGCAGCAAAGTAGAGGGTCTCCGGAGGGCACATCGGGGAGTCAGAAAGGATGTTCCCATCATCACCATCTACCACGATGTATTTCTCAGGTCTTGAGCATCATGGTGGGTGAGTGAAGGATGGGACAGACAAATTGTGCAGCCTCCTTTCCGAGACTCTGAGCAGTGCTGCCTATGGGATATGATTCCAGGTGGTCCCAGCAAGGGGTGCTATGGGACATGGTGCCACCTCTCCCCAGGGGTGTGGATACCTGGCTCCCAGTGGCTGCCTCAGTGGCAGGGTGTCTCTGTAGGGGTCACCACATTCCTGTGCTCTGCCTTCTCTCTGCCCAGTCAAGAGGATCTGCTTGGGCTTCCTAAGCCTGGTCGTTTGGGCACCAGAAGTGACCTGTTCAGTTGGAGCCCCACCTTCCCTCTGGGTGCCCTCCCAGCTCACATGCTCCCTGTGGTGGGGGAACTCTCCACACAAGAGAAACCTCTCTGGCTGTTGGAAACCTTTCCCGGGACACCCCACCGCACCCAGGGAGGACCCTGACCACGAGGCCCATTCCTGTGGCTCCTGCAGCTGCTCTTCTGTATGGTGCTTCTGCAGGGTGCTCTGGGCCCCTCCCTGTGGGAGTCCTGCCTCCTGGTGCCCTGGGGTCCCCACTGGAGAGTATTTCCCTGCCAGCAATGTCCCAGGCTTGCGCTGTCTTGTGAGTACAGCCCAGACAGGGGTTGAGTTGGGCCCCCACCCCCAGAGCCTGACCCTAGGGGACATTAGCTAATTGTGGGCCCCCCTCTCTGGGCCTGGGGATGCCTGTGGGCCTTGGGTTCCCTTTGTCTCACTTAAGAAAGGAGTCACGAGCAGTGGTTCAGAGAGGAACAATAAGCCTTTATTGCGGCTGCCCTTCTCCACAAATGCTCAACCTGCTGGCCGGCGGAGAGCCGTGCTGGCAAATTAAAAGTCTCTAAACTTTCTTTATGTCTCCTTAGATGCTCCAGCAGCTTTAACGCTGAACTGGCTGGCCTGGCTCAAAGACAAAGAGGCCAAGCTGGGGTCAGGGCCAAGGCCGTAGGGCAGGGAGGATCTCACTGAATGGTTCCCCACTGGCCCGTGGATGCAGACGGGGTGGGGTGGGGTGGAGCAGATGAGGGTCTGGGCTGAGATGCTGGGGGTCTGGGGCCCCATAGGCTTGGGAAGACCTCTTGGCGCAGTTGGCTGGACAGGGGTGTGGGGTGCTGCTTCCTAAGTCTCCATTGCCTGTGGATGGCCGACGTGGAGGCTCCTCTAGCTGCCTCTGAAGTCCTCTATTAAGGAAAGCACAGTTTGAAGCCAGGGGCAAAGGAAACCTGTTCTAGACCCCAGAGAGCATTAGCTCCCTTACCTCCACTCTCTTGGCTGAGTTCTGAGACTGGAGGGCCACTAGAAGGGGCTGGAGGGCCAGGTCTGTGCTACCACAGATGAGCACACCGCCTCTGCCACCTCCCACCAAAATCTTTGGCTCACCAGGGCCAGGTTGAGAAGGTGAGGTTGGGACAGCCCCTGTTAACCTCTGTGGTCCCAGCATTATTCACAGCTCCTCTCTTCACCCGCCAGAGTGCAAGGGTTTCCTGTTGTGTGCCAGCTAGGTGCTGGGCCACGTCATCTTTGCAGGACAGCTGAGTCAAGAAATGCCCTGGGCCAAGAAATGTCACCCCTAACCCCACAAAATAACGTGCCAGGATTTGCGGAATAGAGAGGAACTCTGTGGGGGTGTGCTGACTTGGAGGGGGCACAAAGGAGCCTTCTGGAATGCTTGAAGTCACGGAGACCTTGATCTGGGTGGTGATTCCATGGGTGGACACATACGTAACCAGCCATCGACTCACATGCCCTTCTGTACGTATATTGGACACTATGGTGATGAAAAGCAAATAGACATAGGACCTGCCCTGAAGTACGAATGAATCCCAGCTCTACCACTTCCCAGTTGGATGACTTTGGGCATGTCATCCAACATCTCTGAGGCTCTGTCTCTTCATGTACAAATGGGGAGAACATCACCTACTTATTTCCCACTAACCTGAGCCCTCCGTGAGAACAGGGACCGCACCTGACTCTCCTCTGTGTTCTCCTTGACCCCTGCAAAGGGGCTGGCTCAAGAAATTGCCAATTTCTTCAGAGCCTCTCCCAGGTCAGAGGGACCTTACAGCTCCCCAGGAAAACATCTTACCTTATCTTACCAACATTCTAGTAATAACATCCCTTTTGGTGCCTCCTCACATCCCTCCAACTACTCTTCCCTAAGAGACTTGGGGTTACCTCTTTCTTCCTTGGAGAAGTGGTGGAAAAACTGGGGGACTGAGGCTGAGCCAGGGCCTGGAGCCCTTAGGGGTGTTGGGCCAGCAGGGCTTGGCTTGGAGACGGCCAGAGAAGGGTCTGCTTTCCTTGGCAGGGAGGGATGGGGTAGAAGAGTGTACCTAGGACAAGGGCCCGGCAGTGAGACCTTTGCTGGGACTAATTCTCTGGGACAAAAGAGGACTCCAATTTAGGTCACGGTTGAGGAGGATGTTCTCCAGCACTGCACACCCGGGACATGGCCCCTGCCTGCCGGCACACCCCGTGTCTCCCAGGCCCCATCAGGCTGGACCGCCCAGGCTCCTCTTGGGGGAAGGGCCCCTTCCCTCCATCCCTCTATCTGATTGTCTGCTAGGCTAGTTCTTGGCAATTTCTTGCTCCGCTTCTTTAATCCCTGATTCTCTTCAAGCGCAGAAGGAAGAGGAAAAAGCCAAAGGCCGAGGTGGAGAGTAGGGAGGGGGATGTGGGGGATGTGGAGGAGGTATGAAAAGAGATGAAGGAAGTCACTCCAGCCTGAGGCACCCAGGCTTGATCCAGGTGGGGAGAGCAAGTGCCCTCGAGGGTCCAGAAGGGAGCTGGAGCCCCAGGCTGGGGCTGTGTCAGTCCCGTCAGTTCCCGCTCTTCAGCCTCTCCAGTGCTGGGAGGTCTCGGTGTAAATGGTCTGTGTGCTGACACTGCAGGGCTACAGTCATTTCTATAGGCCAAGAACAGAGCCCTGGGGTGAAAGTACTGTCACCTCACCTTAGTTTAGCAACCTCCTAGGCCCTGTGCTGAGACTCAGGCAAGACTCAGGCCGGGGCTCAGACATAAGGCTAGGCCAGTGCTGAGGCACGCAGACTCCAGAATGGCATCTTCCCCACTGGCTACTCAGAGCTGGAGGCCCAGGAGGGCCTCCCAGGGAGGGCCCTGAGAGGTCAGCTGAGCCAGCATACCTGCACTCCTCCCGTGCCTGGCCCTGCCTCCCTGCTCAGGCTTCAGCAGCCTTTCTGCTTCCAGGGAAGTGGGGGCGGTGAGGGGCTGTGGCACAAGGGTGAGTCCTGGAGAATGGAGCTTGTGTGGCGTCTGCAGCTTCTTAGAGAAAAAACCTATTGAGAAGCTCAAATCATGGCAGTAATTAGGCCACTTATTTTGTAAAAGTCCAAATTAAATGGAAAATTTGGTGCTAATGAAAATGTTCCATTTTCTCCTTTTATTAAATCTAGCTCTGTGCCTTCCAAGAGTTTGGGAATAGCCAGCCCCTGGTGTCTTTCTCACAGCCAGTTCATATCCTCTGATTGTGGAGTTGCTGAGACAGAACACACTCGCAGGGCCTCCAGTTACCGGCTCAATTGAAAAATGTCCTTCATAAGGCAGCAGCATTAACCCACCCCCAGCCACCCACACCTCCAGCCCTTCCCCCATCTCCACCAACCCTCTCCGACCTATCACCATCAACTGCGTGGGCCCCCAGAAACCCAGACCCAACGGGGAGGGGCTGGTGTGGGTCCAGGAAAGCTGGGCTTCTGGTCTACCCCTTCTAGGGCCCAGCTTCTTCTCGAAAGAGCCTGGGACCTTACTCCTTCCAGCTGCCTGCCTCCTGACAACAGTCCCAGGGAGGCTGAAGCCCACAACATTCTGATTAGACTTGCACTTAGGTCCCGTAATTACCAATTAGGGGCTTCAGGCAATGCAGTTTGCCTCTCTGGGCTTCAGGTCCTCATCTGTAAATTGGGGATAGTGCTACTATTAGCCTCGTAGAGTGTTGTGAGTGTGAGTGGAGAAAAGGCATTGCAGAGCACCTGACACACAGCAGGGTGCAGCACCTGTCTATGGCCAGGTCCCTCTGAAGCCTAGTCTCTAGTGGGAGTAGGGATATGCATTCTGTCACTCTAATCTTTCCAGGATTTGCTCTGGAAGGTTTGGCAGGGGTGGGAAAGGAGGAACTAGAGGAGGAGATTGTCTCAGGATACACCCCCATGCCTGAGTAGGTATTGGGAGGAACAGCCTATCTGGTCCTGGCCAGTAGGATGCCTGGGCTTGGGAACCTGGCTGTCAAGGATAGGGAGGTCAGGAGGTCAGGATGAAAAATCATCCCAATCAAACAAAGAGAGATAGGAACAGACACATAGACAGACACACACACACAGGCTCAATTCCAACCCTCTTCAGTGGTGCTGTCGAGGCCTTGGCAATGGGGCCTCAAGGAGACCTGCAGCTTGAAGCATAAGCCACACTTAGCATCTGCATTTCAATTCAATTCCCAGTTAGTCTACCCATAAGGGTTTACCAAGAACCTCGTGCGTCTCCAACACCAGGCTAGAAGTTAGCGAGAGGAGCAAAGCCATAGCCATCACAGAATAGGCCCATCAAACGCAGGCTCCTCATCTTGGTGATGCACATCCCCACCTGAAACTCAGATGTGAAATGTGACTGTTGCTTGACTCTTCTCTCTTCATCACCCAGCTCTTCATTACCCGCATCTATGGTTTCGACTTCCTTCTTAGTTTCCTACCTGATCATGCCCTGATCCCTACCCCAAAAGGCTTCCTTTCCTGCTATCTCATTTCAGCCTCCTCACCAGGATTATTATAACAGTCTTAGCACTCCAGCCCTCTCTCCTGCAGGCCCCAGAGGGAGCCTCCTAAAATGAGCCTTTGAACTTGTCACCCTCTGCTTCAATCTCTCAAATCACTGTAAAGCCTCTGTTAGGTACAGCATAAAATAACACTTGGTTGCCCACACATTCTGCATCTCTGTCACCTCCCCAGCCTACTTCTTTTCTGATCATGTACCCCTTCAGTCTGCCCCCCAGTCACACCAAAGAGCTTGTGGTTTCTCAAATGCAAAGTGGCCTCTCATATTGCAGGTGGACACCAGTTGCCTTTGCCTTAGGATTTCTTCTCACTTGTGGGAACAGAATCCTTCTCTCATGTGAGGAACCAGTTCTCTGTGGTTTGGATAAGATGGGCAGGTGATCTAGTCTGTGATCTAGAACAGTAAGAACACCTTATTCTTTTAGGAACAATGTGGACATGGCCCAAACAGGGCCTGTTAGAATCTTCTCTGGGAATTTTGGCTTGAACTTATAAAAGAGAGCACCACTTACTGGTAATGGTAAGCCAACAGGCAGTGAGTCTGAGGTTTTTGAAGACCATCTGATTCACTGTGTAGAGAAAGTCTATCTGATAGATGTAGAAAGAGATAGAGGCCAGGCACGGTGACTCACACCTGTAATCCCAGCACTTTGGGAGGCCAAGGCAGGAGGATTGCTTGAGCCCAGCAGTTCAAGACCAGCCTGGGCAACATGCTGAGACTCCATCTCTATTTTCTAAAATTAAAAAAAAAGAGATTGAAGCTGGCAGTTAAGCTTTTGGATCCAGTCTTGCCTGAAGTCACATCACATGGACTGTTCACTTACGTAAATTTTTTTAACTTTTTTTTTGGTCTAAGCTAGTTTGAAGTCTTGACTAAGACAAGGCTGAATTGATTTACACTTGATGTTCACACTAATGGCAATTCTCACTTCCCTTGTCTTATTGGAAAATAAGATAAATCATTTTAAAATTCATTTCAAATGTCAACTCCTTTAAGAAGTCTCTCTTTTTCAACAACATGATTGTGATGTGATACCCCTACTCCAAAGCTTAATTCCTACTGTGGCAATTATCATTTCTGCAACCAAATATGATCATTTTGATGGGAGGACGCCTGTCTAATTCAACTCTATATTCCCTGTACCCAGCACATGTCCAGACACCAGGCAGAGGATAGACAATATGATTCCATTAACATAAAGATGAAAAACAGGCAAAAGTCATCAACACAGTTTAGGAACACATACACAAGTGGTAAAACAATAAGAACAAAGCATAAAAATGAGTACCCTAAAGGTGGGGCGGAGGGTGATTAGATTCTCATAGGAAGTTTGCAACCTAGATCCCTCACATGCACAGGTCACAATGGGGTTCAAGCTCCTGTGAGACTAATGCCGCACTGATCTGACAGGAGGCAGAGCTCACTGGCAGTAATAGTCACTGGCCCGCTGCTCACCTCTTACTGTGCAGCCTGCTTCCTAACAGGCCACAGACTGGTACTGGACCATGGCCTAGGGGTTGGGGACATCTGCCTTAAGAGTCAGGGTGGTGGATACCTCTTCGTAGCGAGCAGGAAGAGAATACAACTGGAAATGGGTACACAGAAGGTTTCTGAGATCCTGGAAATGTATTGATTTTTTTTGTTTTTGTTGTTGAGATAGAGTCTCGCTCTGTCGCCCAGGCTGGAGTGCAGTGGCACGATCTCAGCTCACTGTAAGCTCCGCCTCCCGGGTTCACACCATTCTCCTGCCTCAGCCTCCCGAGTAGCTGGGACTACAGATACCCGCCACAATGCCCCGCTAATTTTTTTTTGTATTGTTAGTAGAAATGGAGTTTCACTGTGTTGGCCAGGATGGTCTCAATCTCCTGACCTCATGACCCGCCCGTCCCAGCCTCCCAAAGTGCTGGGATTACAGGCGTGAGCCACTGCACCCGGACGAAATGTACTGTTTTTCAGTCTGGGTGATGGTTACATAGATGTTTACAGTATATTTCTTTAAATTCTGTGTAATAAACATATTCATTTATACATTTTATATAGTTCACTACAATAAATAAAATAAGTGAGGCATTTTGGACCCAATTTTTTTTATTGTTTTATAACTTTATTGCACTGGAGTCATAGAATCTGTCACTAATATATCAAATTTTTATTATCTGTTAACACTTCCTTTGTGTCCTATTATATAGTCAGTTTTTATTTATTTATTTATTTATTTAGTGATGGAGTCTCACTCTGTCTCGCAGACTGGAGTACAGTGGCACGATCTTGGCTCACTGCAACCTCTGTCTCCCATGTTCAAGAGATTCTCCTGCTTCAGCCTCCCCAAAACTGGGATTACAGGCTCCGGCCACTGCTGCCGTCTATTTTTTTTTTTTTTTTTTTTAAGACAGAGTCTTGCTGTTGTTGCCCAGGCTGGAGTGCAGGGGTGCCATCTTGGCACACTGCAATCTCCACCTCCTGGGTTCAAGCAATTCTCCTGCCTCAGCCTCCAGAGTAGCTGGGATTACAGGCATGTACCACCATTCCCGACTAATTTTGTATTTTTAGTAGAGACCAGGTTTTTCCATGTTGCCCAGGCTGGTCTCAAACTCCTGACCTCAGGTGATACACCCACCTCAGCCTCCCAAAGTACTGGGATTACAGGCGTGAGCCACCGCGCCTGGCAAGTTTTCACTGGGCCAGTTTTTAAATGTTCCACTTGAAAACAAAGTATACTCTTCTCTTTAATAACTGGAAACAGGGTTTTATATATGTACATCAAACAAATGTTAACTGTGTTGTTCATATTCAACTCTATATATTCTTATTAATTTTAATCTGTTTCATCAAACAGATTTTAATCTGTTTCATCAATTTCTGGAAGAGGAGTGTTAAAATTTCTCATTACAAATGTAGGTGCGTCAATTTCTCCCACAAGTCTGTCAGTTTTGCTATGTATTTTGCTTAATATCCTCTGTCAATTTTCACTGATAATTCTGTCATCTTTAAGGAGGTTATAGTGTTATGAGCAATCAGGTTCAACATCACTATAGATTTCTATTCAATTGTTCTTCTTGTCAGTAAACAGTCATCCTCTTTAAATCTCAAGTTTTTTAAAACCATGAAATCTCTTCTGGTTGCTATTAATGTCACTATATCTCATTTCCTTTGGTTAGTATTTATGATCTTTCCCTATCCTTCTACTTTTAAGCTTTTTGTATAATTATGTTTTAGCTATTAGGTCTGTTATAAACAACTTATAACTGGATTTTAAAAATCTTTTTTTTTTTTTTTTTTTTTGAGACGGAGTCTGGCGCTGTCGCCCGGGCTGGAGTGCAGTGGCCGGATCTCAGCTCACTGCAAGCTCCGCCTCCCGGGTTTGCGCCATTCTCCTGCCTCAGCCTCCCGAGTAGCTGGGACTACAGGTGCCCGCCACCTCGCCCGGCTAGTTTTTTGTATTTTTTAGTAGAGACGGGGTTTCACTGTGTTAGCCAAGATGGTCTCGATCTCCTGACCTCATGATCCGCCCGTCTCGGCCTCCCAAAGTGCTGGGATTACAGGCTTGAGCCACCACGCCCAGCCTTTAATCTTATCTGGGAATATCTCAGAGCAAATGGGTCTAAGTCATTTAAATTTATTGTGATTACTGATAAAATTGGAGTTTTTAATACCACCTTTTAAAATTTTTGTCATGTATTTTTCTGTTTCTTCCCCTTTCCTACATTCGATTGGATTTATTGGGTTCTTTTATTACCTTTTTTCTTCTCTCTACAGCTTTGGGTGTTATAACCTTTTTAAAAGTCTAAATTTAATCAATATCTTTATTTGCCTCCTGTAATACAAAGATCTTTAAATGTTTTTGTTTAACTCCAATCCTCCTACCCATCTTCTTGCTATCATTATAAAATATTCTAGGCTGGGGGAGGTGGCTCACTCCTGTAATCCCAACAGTTTGGGTGGCCAAGGTGGGTGGATCATGTGAGGTCAGGAGTTCAAGACCAGCCTGACCAATATGGTAAAACTATTAAAAATACAAAAATTAGTCGGGCATGGTGGCATGCATCTGTAATCCCAGTTACTCGGAAGGCTGAGACAAGAGAATTACTTGAACATGGGAGTCAGAGGTTGCAGTGAGCTGAGATTGCACCACTGCACTCCAGCCTGAGAAACAGAGTGAGACTCAATCTCAAAAAAAAAATACATTAAAAATAAATTAATAAATTAATAAATATTTCTGCTTTACACTGCTTTTAACTCTTTCAAAAAATGTCTTTTTTTTGTAGTCAATGCTTATTTAGATTAATGAAATGTATTTTCTAATTTATTTGTTCATCATACCTTTTGGTTTCAATTTCCTTCTTAGTAAGGTACACCCCTTATCTTTTAATTTACAGAGAACTGTGAATAGTAAACTCTCTGGATTTTTCTCATGTTTATCTTGCCTTTACTTCAAATAAGTTATAAATTGCCTGTTATTTTCTTTTGGTACTTCACAGATGTTATTCCACTGTCTTCTGGAATCAATTCTGTTGCTGAGAAGTCTGCTGCCAGCCCAACTGTTTTGCTTTTTTGGCATTCTGCTGCCCCTAGTTGCTTTTGTCTTTTATTTGATGTTTTGAAGTTTTTCTCATAAGGTATCTAGTATGAATTTGTTTTCTTTATCCCTCTCATGATTTAAGAGGTTTAATCAATTTGAAGACTCAACTCTTTCTTCAGTTATGGAAAATTCTTAGGCATTTTCTCTTCTAATATACCTTCTACCATTCTTTCTTCTGTCTTCTTTTGAAACTAGTGTCAGAAATATTTGAACCATCTTATTTCCGCTGATTCTTCCTTGTGGTGTCTTATTTCCTTGTGTCATTTGTAAATTTTTATTGGGCTTGTTTTTAGCAGGGGTTGGGCTTTTATTAGAGTCCCATGTGCTATAGTTGTCAAAATATTCCTTCTGAGCAGTTTCATGATTGCTGTTGCTGGGTCCCCAGACCAATTCTTATTCTCTCAGCTTGTGGACCCTGTCACACAGGTAGTATACATTCGAATTTTATACCTACTTCTGTCCCATTCCCAAGGTTTCCATTTCTCATGGACTATTTATTTATTTGTTTATTTATTTATTTTTGAGATGGAGTTTCGCTCTTGTTGCCCAAGCTGGAGTGCAATGGTGCAATCTCAGCTCACTGAAACCTCCGCCTCCCGGGTTCAAGCAATTCTCCTGCCTCAGCCTCTTGAGTAGCTGGGATTACAGGCATGCACCACTGCACCTGGCTAATTTTGTTTTGTTTTGTTTTGTTTTGGTGGAGATGGGGTTTCTCCATGTTGTCCAGGCTGGTCTCGAACTCCCAACCTCAGGTGATCCACCCACCTCAGCCTCCCAAAGTGCTGGGATTACAGGTGTGAGCCACCATGCCTGGCCTCTCATGGGCTTTTTCCCCATTCATTGCTGCAGGCATGCAATACACTTTCCCGTTGCCTCCTGAGCTTGTGGGTTTAGTTTTTCTATTTCCATTTTTTTTTTTTTTTTAAGAAAATAGATGACAGCCTTCAGTGCTTCCAGCCACATACGAAAGACTTAGTTCCAGCTCTGTATTTCATGGGCAAGAGGCTAAATCTCCAGTCCCTGCTCGGGTCTTAAATACCAAGCCAGCGGCCTCTATGCCATATATTTGTATTTGAATTCTCTCACCACCACCACCACCAGCAGCATGGGACCCTACAGCATCACTTCTTGATTGCCATCTGAGTAATAAATACACTTTGTTTCTGATCCTGGAGATTTCCTTTCCTTGTTTTCATATGGTGCTATATTGGACATCCCCATCCATTTCATTATCTTTGTTTAGAGGTTTAGTTTACACTAAATAAGTTAGTTTCTTTAAAAAAAAAAAAGTTGGCTTCTTTTAGGCATATAAAATATAGGTATCATTATTTTTATAGTCAAGATTTAATTGAATTTATGAACATGTTTTTTTATCATTTCCTGTGGTCATCCATGGTTTCCTGCAATTCATTTGCTTTTCCTTTGTGTCTACATTTTACTACAGGGACATCTTTATGTCAATGAGGAGCAATGGGGGTATATTCACTTAGTCTTTGCATGTCTATAAGGGCTTTTATTTTGCTTGCACTTTTGGATAATAGATTAGCAGGGTATAAAATTCTAGATTGGTTGTTATTTTTCCTCAGCACCTTGAAGATATTTCATTTTCTTCTGGCATCTGCTGTTGGTGAAGATAACCCTGTTACTGGTCTTTGTGTTTTTTTTGTGGTTTTTTTTTTTTTTTTTTTTTTTTTTTTTTTTTTGGTGACCTGTCTCTTCCTTCTGGTAGCTTTTTAAATGGCCTTTTTAAACTCTTGAAGTTCTGAAGCTGCACTATAATGTTTCTAGATGTGGATCTATTTGAAGTTTTCTTGCCCAGTACAGAATATAATTTTAAATATGAAAACTCACATCTTGATTCAATTTTCAATAATTCTTGACAATTATCTCTTTATATATTGCTTCTCTACTATTTCTTTCATTTTCTTCTTATGAAACTTTTATTAGATGCCTGTTGACACTCTTCAGTCTAACTTCCATGTTCTTCAATTGCATGTGTATATGTGCGTGTGTGTGTGCACACGCATGGGTGTATAACACTGTCTCTTTGTGATGCAATTTGGGTGAATTTCTCCAATAGTAGTTTTCAACTCAATTGTCTGTTTCTCTCTTTAAGTGTGTCCAGTCTGGAGTTTATTTCATCTATTGAACATTTAATTTCAATAATTATGTCTTTCCTCTCCCAGATTTTCAATTGATTGTTTCTCATAACACTTGATATTTATGCCTGTTTTTATTTTGAACTTTCTTGTTTTCTTTTAATGAGTCTTTTACCTTTATCTCTTTGGCCAACTAAACATGCCCAGTGTCACTGTCAAACTCTTCAGTCATATTAATTTTATCTAGAGTGAATTTCTGTTTGGATTGTTGACTTTTTTCTTTGCAATAAATCCCTTTACATATACTTGGAATATTGATTTTGTAGGCTCATTTTAAGTGAAGATTTTCTCCCTTTCTTTTCCTTCTTCCTCCTTTGTCTTTTCCTTCTCCTTTCTTCTTCTCTCTCCCCTCTCTGTTTTCACCTATTCCCATCCCAAACCAGATCTTATATAGTAACTTGCCATTCCTTTCCCTTGGATGTAGTGGGGGGGTGTCACGCTTATAGTCATAGTCACAGAGTCAGCAGGCAGCTAGCCTTCGTTCCTGACCACAAAGTTGCATCTTTACTCCTCCCACCCTTTAGGAGCACCTCTGTCCCCTCTAACCTACCGGGATTGGACTGTCAACCACATTGTTTGATGCTAGACCCAGAGCCGAGCAAAATTATGGCCTTGGTTCCATTTATCATTTTAAATTTCTATTCTATTTCTGGTTCATGGAGATATTAATCTTATTTTTGAACATGGCTATGAGCTTTGGTGTTCTCTTTATATAATTTACTGTCATTGCTTCTTGTATAGACCAGACCAGATGATCAAAGTGTGAACCGACTATACCATCCTAAAGTTGACAATCATTTAAGTCATTATAGAGATAATACCCCTTATCTCTCTTCAGAAAACGTGGATCAGGAATGTGATGGGCCCAATTTGTGTCACCGGGTCCAGGGTGTGCAGTGGAAAGACTAACTCATCTTGGGCTGAGTGCTTACCTTGTTGTGGAGGAGGTGCCAGGGCAGAAAGGTGTTTCCAAAGGAAATGAGGAATAGTTTACCAAAGATAGGAGATAGGATCATGTACTGAGCAGAACACAGTCATGGTGGCCACAGTCAATAATGCCCAGAGCCCTTCTCCTAGTCTGGAGCTCCTGGAAAGCTAAGACTTACCTTTATATTTGCATGTCAACACTTTGAGTGCCTGAGGAGGGCTGAGTGCACAGCAGGAGCTCAGCCAGATTGATAGGCAAATACATGAGTGCACCACAGGAGAGAACCAACCTAGAAATGCCCTCTTCCCCTAGCTTTTCTCCAAGGACAATAGAGGCTGAGAAGCAGGGCAGTAGGCATGGTCAGTAAATAAAGGTCCTTCAACTGAGACATTCTTTTTTCCTCAAGCCCCAGAGATATGTAAGTAGACAAAGAGGCCAGGCATTCCAAAACAAAGGCAAGAGGGCCTTGGAACTGAGCTCAGAGCTCAGGTGCCATCTTGTCTTCACGTAGGAACAAGCATTTGTTTAAGCCCTGGTTTGAATAACTAGCCCAGAGTCATGGGATGCTGGGTAGGTGGGCAGGAGCTCTGGTGGCAAGGCAAGTGGGCCATAGATCCTGGAGAGCCAAGACACAGACCCCTGCCACCCACACCAGGGTTCTTAGTCGGGAGGAGGTTAGGGGAGATTGGTGGGCTCCCAGGCAGGGCTCTGGGGTCAGTTTCTACCCTCTACCCCCAGTCTCCCATTTCCAGGTCTGCTCAGCACTACCACTGCTGCTGTCTCAGTTAATGGCATCTTTCATTTCATTTAGAGCTTGATTTGTTTACAAACTAATAAATATGATTTATAAAATGTGTCTGTGGTTTGCTAATTACTGCACATATGGCGTTTTCATTTTATAAAACTGGCATTTGCATTCTTTGTAGATTATGACTTTGTGTCCCCAGTGCTAATTAGTCTGATTAGGCAGATAACTTCTCTGTTACTAGGCTGAGAGGCCAAAGGCTGGGGCATTGGGGGCAAAGGGACTGGGGGTATGGCTAGCTTTGCGGGGAGGATCCAGGGAGGCCCCAGGACTTTGCTGAGGACCCTGGAATGTCAAGCAGCCCATTTTGTGTCCTTCCCCAAATCCAATTAAGCACAGTTCGTTAGTGCAAATTTCTTAATCAGGCCTAATCTTCCCACTGAATGCACAATTTCTGAATTGTCACAGAGCTAGGTCAGCTTGCGGGGGATCAAGAGGCTGGTCTGGCCTTTGGCAGGAGAGCAAAGAGACAGCAGGCTACCAGGCCCTCCTTGGTGGGCCAGCAAGGAGGGTTCATGGTGCCAGGCTTGTCCACAACCCAAGACGTTGGATGGCCAAGGGGGATCCCCAGGCCTCTAGACCAAATTATGAGCTTCAGATGGGAGGTCCCTCAAATGGTCTATTCCACAGCATCTGTCTTCAAGCCCCAGGACAGCCTAGAGACAATGCTTTTAGCTCCAGTGGAGGAGAAGTGGAAGGCTGAGAACTAGGCTCCAACCCCATGGGAGCGGGTCCTAGCAGAGCCCCCTGCCCTTAAATGGGCCTACATCAGGAGCAAATGCAGCTATACCTAGGGATGAAGCCCTCTTTAGTTTTCTGGGATGAGTAACCCCTGAGTTTCTGTAAAATTAAAAGGAGGAGAGAGAGAGCCCCATACAAATGACTGGTACTGAACCTCCTGCCAATCTTGGTGAGCTTGGCCAGTGCCAGATTTAATCTGTGTTAGACAAACAAGAAAACACGTCATTGCCTGCATCCGAAGTGACATAGAGCAATTTGTACCTACTTCATTACCTCTAAGGGAGATGACATCCCCAAAGCATTTAGTGTAAAGTGCAGCACATATCTTTGGAGTGTTCCTCCCAGAGATAGTTATATTTTAAGCACATTGATGAATGTGCAATGGTGGAATTGCATTGGATATGCAGTGGAATCAAGGTTAATGGGCTTTGGATGAGGCCACACCAAGGTTTCCTAAACTCTGAGGGCACCCAACAGAGGCAGTCCTTGGGCCCCAGCCTCCCTCCCCCTTGGCCTCCTCAACCAAACATATTGAAGGCACCTGGCCACACATCATCCAATCTCCTTTCTCCGTTCAAGCACCCTCCCCTCTTCTCATGTGGCTGGCTCCTTCATCCCTTCTAAGGCTCAGGAAGCCTTCGCCCCTAGCTGGATAAGTGACTCTGTGCTCTCTTGGTTGCCTGTGCTTTTCCTGTCACAACACGTAACACACTGGTTTGCGATGACTATGTCTTCTCAGGCCCGTGAGCAACTTGAGGGCAGAACTGTGGTTTCCTTACTATCTGCCGCAACCCACATAGCTGACCTTGCTGGGTGGATGGAAGGATGGATGCATGAATGGATGGATCTCTATGGGTTCATCTCATCCTGCGTTTCTCCCTGCTTGGTCCTGGGACTTGAGAGGGCCCTTGCAGGAGAGGGATGTGATGGGGTTAGGGTGGCAGCATTCACATGAGCTCCACTTCTTTGTCTCTTTGAGCAGGGTAGGGTCGGAGGCCTCACAGCCCCAGGCCCACCTGGGCCCAGGTTGGCCTCGTTCATGGAGTCAGGAACCAAGGAGGAGCCTCAGGACTGCTTATGGGTCTCGGAAGTTCTAGGGGGAGAGTCCTGATCTTGGAAGGCGAAGATGTCAGCTCTGGTCCTGGTTGACCTTGGAAGAGTTGCTTTCCCTGTCTGAGCTTTGATTTTTCTCGTTTGAACAATTGGGATCAAATAGCCACCCAGGCTTCCTCCCTGGCCAATATCATGACTCAAGGAAGTAACTGTCAACAGGAAGGGGCAGTGCATTTGTGCATGTGCATGCATTCATGAATATGCATGCATATGTGTAAGGGAAGGAAGTGAGTGCTGAGCCACCTGGCAAGGCCAGCCCAGGTGGTGGCCTTGGGGATTGCTGCTTTGCTTTTCAGTCAGGCACTTCCTCCGGACTCTGAGGGGTGGACCTCAGCCTCTCCCGGATCTGTAAGAGGATTGCCTTGCCCCATCCATTTGAACTTCATGACCAGCATGCCCGTGTGGGGACATGCTTCTTTCTCTTTCTTCAGAAATCTTAATGCATTCTGCCTTAAAATTGTTTTGAAGTAATAAAGAGATTTTCACAGGCAACAAACGAGTCTCTGGACAGACTTAATCTGAGGCCAAAAGCCAGATACGGGGATTTACCTCTCATAATGGCTCCTTTCAAGTGAGACAAAGAGGAAGCCCAATTTCCACTCCTCCCCAGGAAGAGGAGCAGGAGGAGCAGGCACTCCAGAAACCCCTGTTCTGGGCCCAGAAGCCTTGTTTATGAACAAAACTCAGCCAGCAGCTTCACAAGGGTGCCTTCAACCAGCTGCTGGGGCCACCTTGGTCCTGGCACTGTCATACCCACTGCTTCCATGGTGGCCTTGGCTCCAGTGCCCTGATCTGTTCTGATCCTGGCTGCACAGCCACCATCACACCTGGGGAGGGACATTAAAACTGAAAATCACAGAGCAGATGTTAAGGGGGCCGGGCAGAGGGCCAGAAACCACAGCCCAGTATAGACCTTCTCCCAGCTCCCAGATCTACACATACAATCTCTCCTGGACACCTCCCCTTGGATGTCCCAAAGGTGCCGCCAATTCACTGTACCCACACCTGGACTACCCAGACCTACCCTAGCTCCTGTGCTCCCCATTATCACAAGGGCATCACCCCCTTCCTGACCAGAGGGCATAGTCAACTGGCATCTGGAAGGTGGGACTGGGGAGGCTCACACCCAGAGACTTTGTAGACTCAGCGAGGGGCCAGTGGGTGAGCTCCACCTGAACAGAAGTCACCGTCCACCCTCAGCTGGGGACCAGGCAGATTGGCACCTTTACTATAGCACATTCTAGGAAATAAAAGGATGAAGGGTCCACAGACAACCCCCAGGAGACCCAACTTCCTTCTCCCCTTATTCCCTTCAAGGTCTTCCCAGGCAACTGAAACAGTCTTTCATGATTCTGGTGCATTTAGTGCACCAAAGTCACTTTTTTTTTTTTTTTTTTTTTTTTGAGATGGAGTCTCACTCTGTTGCCTAGGCTTTAGTGTAGTGACGTGATCTTGGCTCACTGTAACCTCTGCCTCCCGGGTTCAAGTGATTCTCCTGCCTCAGCCTTCCGAGTAGGTGGGATTACAGGTGCTTGCCACCACACCCAGCTAATTTTTGTATTTTTAGTAGAGACAGGTTTCACCATGTTGGCTAGGCTGGTCTTGAACTCCTGGCTTCAAGTGATCTGCCTGCCTTGGCCTCCCAAAGTGCTGGAATTACAGGCATGAGCCACCACGCCTGGCCTGTAAAAGTTACTTGGTGTGTTGTTCACTTTGGCCTTCTCTTCTTTAGATTAGGAAGAATGGATGGGGGTAATAATGCACACTTTTATACAAGCACCCACATATCTACCTATACTCACCACATGTATGCCCTGAAAATGTGCACAGGTGCCCACACAGCACCTCCGAACACTTGTGGATATCCAGGCACACACATAGCTGAGCGATTGTACATCCACATGTGCTCACAGAGGCGGACCCTCCTGTGCTGGGCTTGCAGTCTCACTTTGCAGCCCAGAGGTAAAAGAGCATGTTGCCAGCCAAGGGTACACAATACTCCCAGATTTCTAGATAAAGTCTTGAGAGGAAGGGAAACAGATGAAAGGAAATGATGGTACCTCTTTCATGAGCAGGGGCCAACAGCCCCCGTGGCCTCTGTTGGCTGCACATATGTGAGTCACGGGCCATGTCCTGCTCTGGGGGTTGGTCAGAGCTCCTGCTGTGGGAAGCAGAAGGGCTCCCTACCCAGAGATGCACTGAGGGCATCTTTCATGTCTCAGGACACTTCTCAGGCCTTTGGGGACAGCTATTAAATTGTGGGGAAAGGACTCACTGGATTGGACCTGAGTGTTTTTTCAAAGACTGCTGTTTTCAGGCTGTGTGACCTTAAGTGAGTCACTTAACTTCTCTGGGCTTCAGTTTCATCGTCTGTAAGAGGGGGATGAAGACACCTACCTGTCTACCTTCAAAGATGAGGTAATCAATGACAGTGAAAGTTCTTCAAAGCTGCAAAGCCTTGTATAAATTTGAGGGGTTGTTAATATGTTCTGCTTCCAAAGCTGGCCTTCCCTCAGGAGACAATGTGGTGTTTTTGAACACGGAGTGAATTTCCCAAACTGTGCCCTCCCCCTCTTCAGTATTTCTGCCTTGGGTTGTCAAAAATGGTAATCTTCTCTCAGGCCTGAAATTATGAGCCTGCTTTATTGGTCAAAGGCCATAATAATTTGAGCTCTTATTTTATAAACTCATTTCTGCACAGTGATATCCTGATAGGAGCAGGAATAATAAATCACAAACATGTCCCCCAAGATTGCATTGTAAATGTCAAACTAGACAGGAAATTGTAATTAAAGAAAGGAAATTGCTACAAAGAAGCACTTGATTTTAAAATGAGCCAAGCATAGAATTTTCTAAGCATTTAATTATAGTCCAATTTCAACTGACTTGGCTTTTGCAGTCATATTTCTTATTATAACTCTTCTACATAATAACCAAATCTCCCTGCTCACATAGGTCTGGCCCGTCAGAGGGTAAGGACACTGCGTAAGTACAGGGATTAGGAACTTTATAGGGATAGTAATCATGGTAGAGGCTTGGGTGATGGACACAGGTGTTGGGATTTTAAATCAACCGCAGTCGAATTTCCAGCCAACAGGGAGAATAACCTAACACCTGTGTGGAAGCAGATTTGGCCTGACTTCAGCTCAATGAGAAATTCACTCAGGCATTTGCTTCCGGGGAGAAGAGAGGCCCAGGCTTCCATGTTCTGTTCCTTAGACCCTCAAATATGCATAGGAATAGCCCTCACCCAATCCACCCTACTACAGGTCATGCTTTGCCTGGGCTGTAACTTGGGGCACAGGCCAATATCCCCATCTTGCACCTGCATGTTGGTAGTTTAGTTGTGTATTCAACCAGCTGTTCAGCATCCAGAGGCTTTGGAGACAGAAATAGAGTGGCTAAGCCTGTAGGAAGTGGTGCCAGACAAGCTGGGTTCAAATTCTAACTCTGCCACTTACTGCTGTGAATTGAGCTAAGTCACATAACCTCACGAGCCTCAATTTGTACTTTTAAAAAATGGGGATAATGACAGTTTTCATCTCATACATGAATTAGTAAGTTGCTTCTATATGGTTGATGCTCATAAATGGAAAAATGAAAGTGATTATAATGGCTATTACGCCCTGAGTCTGTGTTGCATCCAAAGAGGAAGATGGGGAAATTGATGGGCTATCTTGAGTGATGCGGGCGACATAACTAGATGGGGCTGAGCCAGTACAATTAGTGCTGTTTTTGGGAAGTGGGGTGGTGAGGGGTGACCAGGGGGCACTGTGTTGCCCCCTGGAGTGAACACACCACATCAAAAATACCTTGCTGGTTGAGGGATGATCCCCAAAGTACCCTGCCCACTGGCTCTTCTTGCCTCTCCGTCAAGTGTATAGGGCCCAGAAACTCATTAGCTATGGTTCAAGTCCTAGTCCAGAGGGGCGGCTGCTCCCGGCTGCTCCCCATGCTCTCCTGCAGGCTTAGCCTCTCACACTGAAGGGGGCAGAAGGACTCAGAAGCAGATGATCCTTCTTCCTAGAATCTTCCTCTTTTTTTGTTTTTGTTTTTGGTTTTGTTTATAGACAATTCCGTGAGGTTGCGTGCAGCAGGGTAGGTAAATTCTGACACCGGTGGAACAGGGCTGGTGTCTAAACCCTGCTGCTGTCTCAACGGAGACATTGCCCAAGGAAGCACTGTGGATGGGGTCCAGCAGGTCTGAGGGTTGTGCTGATTTTGCACCATACATGCACCAGGGAGGGCTATTTACACAGATCACAATATAAATGCCCCCTGTTTGAATCGTGCAGCATACAACCTCCACAACTAAACATGGTGAACTTGGACTCTGGGCCCAGAGCTAAATTGGAGCTAGACTGATGGGGGTGGGGCCAGGTTTGAGAAGGGTGCATAACAGTTTGAAGATCAGGACTTGAACTGAAGAGTTGACAGTCCCGGGAGTGGAAGCAGAAGCCAAGGGAGCAAAGTCCGGAGAACTGTGAAGGTGAGTCTGGAACCACAGGTGCAGGGAACGGGAGCTGATGTTCTCTTCCATGGGTACCTCTGCTACATGAGATTCGGTTCATTCCTGTCTCCAGAGCATGGAGGGAGCGTGCCTTCTGAGAGAAAGCATTGAATGGAGCACCTGCCTGCCCCCCGTCAGAGCATCCACATCTCAACTGGTGATGAGTCAAATGCAGGGATCACAGTGCACGGGGAGACAGTGCGTGTGTGGCTGGTGTCATAGGGACAGGTCACTGAACTGGGACCATCCTAGGGGAGTGCTTCTCGGCAGTGTCATTGGACAGGTCACGGAGACAGGGTGTTGGAGTCTCACATGCGCCAGTGGGGAAAGGCATTCCAAGAAGGCGGAGCAACCTGGGCGAAGGTAGAGAAGTGTGAAGACACTTTTATTCATTCAGAAGATATTTATTGTGACTACCATGTCTCAGGCACTGTTCTGAGCAGAAGGAATCTTTGAATGAACAAAACAGACCAAAAATCCTTGTCCTCCTAAAGTTTCCATTCTCTTCCATGGGAAGAGAAAGATAACAAATACCACAATAAACAAATTGTATAATATGTCAGAAGGTGGTAAGTGCCATGTAAAAGATTAAGCAGGGAAGGGAAATAGGGAGTTCGCTCAGGGCAGGAGTTCCAATTTTACATTGTAAATAGAGACTCTCTTGGGAAGTCAATATTTGAGCCAAGACTTGAAAGAGGCAGAGGAACAAGGCAAGTGGACATACAGGAAAGAATCCCAGGCAGAAGGAATTGAAAGTACAAAGGCCCTGAGGTCTGGCATGTTCAAGGGACAACCATGAAGCCGCTATGGAGAGAGGAGGGGGCTGTAGTGGGAGAGGAGGGCAGAGAAGTGACAGGAACCAGGTCGCACAGGGCCTGCAGGTGACTGTAAAGACTCAAACATGATCAGGCTCTTTCTGACATCATCATTGAGAGCAGGGGGAAAGAGGTCAAGGGTGGAAGTGGAGGGGCTCTGGATTCAAACCCCCGCTTGGCCACCTACTGGCCATGTAACCTTGGACTATTACTTAAGTTCTCAAGATCTGTTTTTCAAATGTAACCCAGGGATCGATAAGAGTGTTAACTTCGGGCCAGGCGCAGTGGCTCACGCCTGTAATCCCAGCACTTTGGGGGGCCAATGCAGGCGGATCATGCATGAGGTCAGGAGATCGAGACCATCCTGGCTAACACGGTGAAACCCCGTCTCTACTAAATATACAAAAAAAAAAAAAAAAAACATTAGCCGGGTGTGCTGGCGGGCGCCTGTAGTACCAGCTACTCGGGAGGCTGAGGTGGGAGACTGGCATGAAGCCAGGAAGCCGAGCTTGCAGTGAGCCGAGATTGCGCCACTGCACTCCAGCCAGTCAAAAAAAAAAAAAAAAGAGAGAGTGTCAATTTCATAGGACTGTGGCTAGGTTCAAAATAGTGCATTCACCTACAATGACTAAAACAGTGCCTGGCTTGTGGCAAGCACTACATGAATGTTAGCCACTACTCTTTTTTAAAAAGGAGAGACAGGTCAGACCTCCTGGTCATAAAGTTCACCGCGCTGGCTGGCGTTGGGAGGAGGGGATACAGGGGCGGCCCTGAGGCCGGGAGAGTGGCTTTTGCAGTAGCCCAGGAGAGAGATGAAGGTGGCCTGGACTGAGTGGTTGAGGTAAGAGGCAGGGGTGGAGAGAACTGGGAGGATTTGAGAGAAATGTGTGAGGTGAATGTAGTAACAGTCAGATGGGGGAGGTTGAGGGAGAGGTGGAGAAATGAGATCAGGTCCTCCTTGCGAGGACCACGGGTTCCAGCAGCTGCTGCTTATGATCACTCTCCCTTCTGCCCTCGGGGTATTCTTCTCAGGCAGGTCCGTCCTTCCCCTGCCCAGAGGACGCCCTACAGGTTCAAGTCCACACTCCTCTGTTCAAGAGTCAAGGCCTCTCTCACTCTGACCCTGACCAGCTTCATCTCTTGCTGTTCTCTTTCACTGTTTTTTTTTTTTTTTTTTCCTGAGACAAGACCTCACTCTGTCGCTCAGGCTGAAGTGCAATGGCGTGATCTTGGCTCACTGCTACCTCCACCTCCCGGGTTCAAGTGATTCTCCCACCTCAGCCTCATCAAGTAGCTGGTATTACAGGCGCCCTCCACCATGCCTGGCTAATTTTTGTATTTTTAGTAGAGATGGGGTGTCCACCATGTTGGCCAGGTTGGTCTCGAACTCCTGATCTCAAGTGATCCACCCGTCTTGGTCTCCCAAAGTGCTGGGATTACAGGCACGAGCCACCACGCCTCGCCTCTCACGGCGTTCGTCAAGACCTCTGTGCTCCACCCCTGGAGGCCCTGCCTCCTTCTGTCAGGCCCTTCCCTCCATTCCAGGCTGCCTAACCCTCACCCCATCCCCAATCTCCAGGGTCAGCCCCCAGGACCCAGGTCTCTTGGCAGCAATGTGGGGATGTCTCTCGGCAGCCAAAACCCCCATCGGAACAGGGATTAGTTGGCATTTCTGCCTCAGTTCCTGAGGTTCCTGCCAAAGGGCTCTCTGGCTGGTTCTTCCCCATGTGTGATTGGCTCTGCCTGGTCACTGTGTCCTTGGTGGCTGCATCCTGGAGGGAGCCTGCCCCCTTCCCCTAGGCGCTAATATCTGGGACCAGCCAGGTCCCATCTGTAAAGGAGACAGGTGTGTGCTCAGGACTGCTAGGGTCCCATACTTTGTGACCCTTTGGTCAGAAGACCCCAAAGCCTTCCTCTATGAAGCCTTCAGGAAAGGACGCCAATTCCCAGTTCAGATGACATTTTGGTGGAGGAACTCTAGACACTCAGGAAAGGGGCCAGGCCAGCCAGCAGAGGCGGCACCCCCAACCCCGGCCTGCCCCAGGGCCCTTGGAAGCAGTCTTCCCTGAGAGAGGGAGGGCCTCCAGCTGCCAGGTTGTACAATCACACCAGGGCTTCATCTCATTCTCGCCAAGACCACGTCCATATTGTTTGTCCTGGCCTCCAAGGCCCCTACCATCCCCACTGCTGCCCAGGGAGAACTCTGCAGCCTGGCTGCGCCCAGCCCTCCTCTTGACCCTGTGGGCTCACCGCCCTGCCTTGCCCATGCCTGTTTCTGCCTTCCTGGCCAGCTCCTGCAGCCCTCCTCCGGGAGCAGGTCTCCCTGGCCTCCTCCACCATCTCTTTGCTCCCACCCTCCCCCACACCCACCAGCCATCACTGGATGCTTTTACTGCAGAGAAAGCCTCAGGCTCCAAACCTCAGTCCTGTCTGCCTGAGATCTTCCACAGGTTCCTATCAGGCCTCCTCCAGGCCACCAGCCCTCGGGAAACAGGGGCCACCTGCCTTTTCCTTCTCTGTGTCCCCTCCTGGGACCAAACTCTGTGAGGTTGGTGCCTGACCCACATTGACTGAAAGGAAGAAAGAGCAATTGTTCTCCTGAGGCCTCATGCCCAAGACAAGGCCTGACTTGGGGCAACCAACCCAGTGAGTGCCGTGGGCAACAGAAGCTGGTGATAGGGGATTTAGAGGGTCCAGAGGAGGCCCCTCACGGTGGGCAAACAGGACCTTCGGCAAGAGGCCCAAGCCACATCTAAGGGAAAAGCAGCGTCCATTAAGTCCATTAACTTTAACACTGAAATCAATGTTGCAGCCACCAGAAGTAATTAGCGTAATTCACATTTCAGATCAGGAGATTTTTGAAAACCAAGTTTAATTACATTGAAAAATGACAACTTCATTTTCCCTCCCTGGATAGGTTCCCCTGATGTTCCCCACACTTTCATTAAAAAGAGGACTGGTCACAGGTGTGTGGGTTATTTTTTAATGCCATTAAGCAAAAGAAGTACTTTGGCTATTTCAGAGCTAATAAATTAGCTTGGATGCCCACAACACAGTCAAGTGTCTTTGAAATGTTCCCTTCCTTGTCTGAGGGCAGAGTGAGTGGTTTTAGGCCTGACAGAATCCACCTGGGGATCTCAGGCAACCAGAGTGACTCTAATAGATCCTCAAACTCATTTTACAGATGAGTAAACTGAAGACTGGCCAAGGGAGGAGACCCACTTAAGGTCAGCTTGTCCTGCCCTGTGCTTGATGCAAGGGATGCAGAGATGATCCTTGCTATCAGGGAGTGGGCTATGATGAGCTCAGTACAGATGAGCTTGTGGAGTCAAGAAAGCCTGGCTAGGGGAGGTGACACAAGATCTGAGTCTTAAAGGATCTGGGATTTAGCAGAAGAGAAAGCTGCCATTCCAGATGGGGGAGAGGTGAGAGCAGAGGCCCAGCAATGGGCAGGAGGTTCTGGAGTGTATCTGGGCCTGGGTAGAGGACAACCACTGGAAGCGTGGCTGGGGATGCCGCATCTCACCTCTCTGTGACCTCCTAGGCAGAGACCTCACATTCACATGAGGATATTGGGATTCCCAGTAAATTAAAGATGGCAGCCAGGAAGCCAGCCTGTCCCTACCTTACCCCATCCCATCAACGTCCCTGCTACCACCCTTGTGCTACCTACTATTCCAGCAGCATTCCAGCCCTACCTCAAGCACCTGACCCTATCTCTGTCACCACCCTCAGATCGGGCCCACCCCCAGCAACTTAGCCTTATCATCCTTATTTTCAGCTTCTCTGAGATCAAATCTGCTCTCTAGCCTCTGGCCCTTCCGACAGATGCGTGAACCTCCCCCACCTCTGACTTGGTCCCATGTGTTTGTTTAAGAGGCTGCCATGGTGCTAATTGCTGTGTTTATTCCTGCTCACCAAATGTGCCCTGCTTTGCAGCATTTGCTTGAGTGGCTGAGTTGCTCTGGATGCCTCCTGGTCCTGCTTGTTTTTCTTTTGGGTGGGGTGGGAGGTTAGGGAAAGAGAAGCATTCTCTGACCTTGACTCTCAGCACTGTCTTTCTGGGGCCATAGACTGCAAGCAGGACTGGGGCCTGGCCCCATCACTGCCCTGTCCCTCCTCTCCAGGAAGGGGCCCTGGGCTCTGCTGTGGATCAGAAGAATGTAGGTTTGCTGCTGGGGGCTAAGGCAGCATTTTGTTCCATGGAATCGTGCCTCTGTTTTCCCAGCAGCCCCCATGGCCAGAAAAGCAAACATTAGCTCATTGGTTGTGCAGTCTGGTCTGCCCTGTTCTCTAAGTAAAGGAACAACCTAGATGAGAATGTTGTGCTTCGTTGGATCTCAGAAGATGAGGCAATAAATGTGAGCCATCCCAGCCTCCAGGGATCCCCAAGAGGGCTGCTCAGCCAGGCAGGCCCCCAGCTCCCAGCAACCCCTGCCTTTGCCAAGCTGCTCCATTGTGAGGGCTTGCAGGCTGGGATGGCGAGGAGGCAGAGTCTTCTCATCACAGCCCCTTGCTGAAAGGCTCCAGCCCCCCTCCCCTGGGCCCTCCCAGCCAGGCCAGGGTCAATGGGATTAAAGGCTCAATTCACGCCAGTCAGTTCTCTGGTAACATGATTTCATTAGAGGCAGGCAGGGAGGAGAATGGACAGAAACAGCTGGTGTATAAATTATAAAGTCTACTTTGTACTGAGTGAGCACACCTTTCCCCAGCCACATGACTAATTAATGTGGCGGGGAGTGGACTTGAAGTCAAATTGCCTTTCCCCCTCTCTCCTGGGGCTTGGTTAACAACAGGTCCCTGCAAAGCTGGGAGAAGGGAAGATTATGCAAAGCTATCATCATATGAAAATAGTGTATTAACATACTGCCTGTGAGCTGTGTCCAATCAGTTCCCTCCCAGTGGCATATATACAAAACAATTAGAATGGCATTTTTACCACGCTTCTTTAATACATTTTGGCATTAATATAATCAAGGAGTGGGGGCCTAGACATCTTGCAGGCGTGGTTTTCTGGAATACCCCTGGGATGTGGGGGGTTGGTAGGATGCTGGGGGTGGGGCTGGCACTCAGGCTGGGTGCCTTTGGACCAGAACCTGAGGCACAGTGCTCTGGTGAGATGCCCCGGACTCTGCCAGCCATCTATAACCTCTGTCTTCCTGGGAGCAGAGGCTTCCTTCCCCCAGAGTCGGGACCACAGACCCCCGTGACTCCTCAACTGGTAACAGCAAGAAGTTCCAGAGTCAGAGTGGTCGGTAGAAATGTCAATCATATCTTTCAATCCTCTGCTCAAATTGCCCAATGACTTCCCATCTCACTTCCAATAAAACGCACACTCCTCGCTGGGCCATCATCTAGCCCCTACCTACCTCCCCAACTCCCCACATAGCCCACCACCTTCCAGACTTCTTTCCATTCCACACACACCCTGAGATCCTCCCTGCCTCAGGGTCTTTGCCCTTGCTTTTCTCTCTGCCTGGTATGGTTATCTTTCTTGTCCTGCAGATCTTGGCTGTTCAGAGAGGACTTCCCTGACCAACCTGATCTAAATCCGCATCACTGTCTGCCTGGTTATTTTGTTTCCTTCATAGGTCTTGTCACAGTAATCTCCAATTGTCTTGTGTATGGATCTGTCTCTGGCATATTTGCTGCTTCCCACTGGAATGGAAGCTCCTGAGGGCAGGGGCCTTGCCTGGTTGGATGCTACTGTATTCCTAGCACTCCAGCAGCAACTAGCATATAGTAGGCACTTGGTGAATATTTTTTGAATGAGTCAATGAATGAATGAAAGAGCCCAATCCTGGCATCTGGAAGCTCCAGGGGAACAAGTAAGACCTGATGGGGATCCGGGCTTTGCTGTCATCTCCTTTTGTGGCCTTGGGCAACCTGACTCCCTCTCTTATTCACCAAGCCTTCATCCAGCACCTGCTGGCTACCTCATCCTGAAGAACTGGGAGAAGGAGAAACCTTCTGTAGTTCCTGCCCAGAGAGGCTAAATGCCTAATTGGAGAAACAAGTCTAGATTTGAGAAAAGGTGAGCTAAGTTGGGACTTGAACATGGGTGTGCTGGGGGATGAAAAGGTGAGAGTCAAGGGCCTGGAGCCAAGGCCCCTCCTCTCAGGAGCTTCCATTCTAGTGGGAAGTAGCAAATAAGCCAGGGATAAATCCATACCCAGGACATCTATTACAGATATTGCATAACTTCAGGCTGGTTGTCAAACTTCTCTGGAGCTCAGTTTCCTCTTTTGTAAGGCAGGTCACAATCAAAGCTACTCTTGCAGCTTATTGTATCCAACTGCCCATTTCAGAGATGCACAAACGGAGGCCCAGGAGTAGGACAAACCCTTGCCTAGGCCACAGGATGAGTTAGTGGCCAAGCCAGGACCAAAGCCAAAACTAGAGTCCCTGTGTTTCACTGAGGTAACAGACTCCCTTCTTCCCCGTGTCACCAGCCTCCTGAACAGATCTAGTTTCTCTGGGGTTCCAGTTGGCACCTGCCCCTGACCCCACATCCCAGAGAAAGAGCCAAGAGCCCTGAGCATGCTCCTTCTCTCACAACAGCTGGGGACTGTATCTGATTGAATGTACCTCCAGGCCAGGAGCCTCCTGGGCCTGGCCATGAGACATCTGGAAAGTGGCCTGTTGCCACTCCCCAGATTTTGTATGAACAGAGCTTCAGTTCTGTGTGTAAGACCAAGCACAAACAAGGGTGGCTTGAGTCCTTCCTCCCTTATCCCGCTCTGACGGCCTAGGGAGCTTGCCTCACTGAACGCTGGTGTCCAAACTCTGTAGCCAGTAGTTCACTGAGTATCCACTGCATGCCAAGCACTGTCCTAGGGGCTGGAAACGCAAGAGGGAAAAAACAGACATAGTTCTTCCCATAGAGCTTCCATGTAGCGGACAGAGACACACACTAATACTACTACTGTAACTACTCTGAAATATTTGAGTAATGATAAGTACTATAAATACATAGTAAAGGAGAGGACAGTCGCCACAGGGAGGGCTGGTGGATAAGGGACATGTGGACACAGACCTGGATGCAGTGATGGGTCCAGGAACAGAGTGTGGAGAACAGGCAGTGGAAACAGAAAGCCTGGTGGCCCTGAGCTATGAGGATACTTGACATATTTGGGGGACAGCCAGGAGGTCTTGTCTGTGAGAACAAATTTAGCTAGTAGGAAAGTAGGAGGGAGACAAGGCCAGGGGGCAGGTTGGGGAGGGAGAAGGGATGGGGAAGATCAATAAAGCCCTGGAGAGGACTTCTGGTTCCACTCTGTGAGACTCAGGAAACCATTAAGGAATGACCTGATGAGACATATTTTTAAAAGATTACTCTGGGCAGGGTGCGGTGGCTCACGCCTGTAATCCCAGCACTTTGGAAGGCCAAGGCAGGTGGATCACTTGAGGTTAGGAGTCCGAGACCAGCCTGTCAAACATGGTGAAACCCCATCTCTACTAAAAATACAAAAATTAGCCAGGTGCAGTGGTGGGTGCCTGTAACCCCAGCTACTTGGAAGGCTGAGGCGTGAGAATCACTTGAACCTGGGACGCAGAGGTTGTAGTGAACTGAGATCGCACCACTGCACTCCAGCCTGGGTGACAGAGCAAGACTGTCTCAAAAATAAATAAATAAATAATAAACAAAAAATAAAAAAGATTACTCTGGTTGCTAGGTGAAATGGTCTAGAAGATGCGAGAAGGTAGCCAGGAAACTAATGCAACAATCCAAGCAAAGGATGATGGAATCTTAGCTTAGGGCATCCACAATGAGAAGCAACTGGATTCTGCATATATTTTGAAGGCAGGACTGATACGGTTTGCTTTTGAGTCAGACAGGCTCAAGAGATACAAGAGAAACTCTGAAGGTCCTGAGGTGAAGGTCCCCTTTGGAGAGAGTGAGGCTCCTTCCAGCCTGATACAGGTGAGGCTGGCAAAGCACTTCCTTGGACATTGTCCCTTCCAGCCTCCAACCAACCCAAAAATGGCAGGGCCATGGTCAGCTCTCCTAAGGCACACAGACTAAGAGGCTCCTTCAGGATGCAAACCTAAAACTGATTGAGTCCATGCTCTCTACTAAGTTGGATTTTCCCGATTTTCCCAAGGCCTTGACCAGTTCTCCTTCCATGAACCTCTGCCCTTGTTCCCTCTGTGGTCCTTTCCTGCTCCTGCTCTGCCCTTAGGCCTGAGGGTGCTGCTTCTGGGTGGGGCTAGTGGCCTCCAACAGCTCAGGAGGATGAATGTCTAGCCTCCTTCTCCCAAGTGGGGACATTCCCACAAGGCGGGAGGGACAGCTGGGGACAGACATGCATT